>NW_027279996.1:47500-177429 GCF_046629955.1 Centroberyx affinis
TCTCCCCCCACCGTGAATTACCACTGGCCGGGCGATGCATTAGAGAAGCAGCGGGGAAGGGGAAGGCATATGGAGATGAGAGAAGGTGCCTCAGGTCGAGGGGTTAAGCGCCGAGATTGACTCAGATGATTATATCACACTCTAGAAGCGGATGTGCCAATTTCAACACAGCTGTGTGTTTAATTTGGGACAACACACACATTTAGTTCTACTTTTCCACACATCTGTTAAAGGTGCTACATGTAGCGTTTTAACATCAAGAAATCCTTAAATAAAAAAAAACCTCTACTGGCAACTGCATTTTACATGGAGGGAATTTTACTGGATTGCTTTACGGCACAAAGGGAGGTTGCTTTATGGCACCATACAGGAACCATTTTATAAGTATACACACTTGCAACTCGCCAATATGCATTTCAGAATGCATATTGGCTGTTATCAAATAGAAATGTCATGAATGTTTGTGACACAAAATACAAAAATTTGATGATATACATCGCGGGGTTGAACATTTTTTGCGATTTCACCTGTATTATATAATGAATTAATAATATCTAAGAAATGACATTCAGAATGGTCTTTGTTGCTTTGTTTGGACACTAGAGAGCGTAAGGTTAGCGAGTTTTAGCTTTAGCTTTGGTCATCCTACTTCTGGTGAGCCCGAACTGTGAGCTGAATGTATCGTTACATTCCTATTATCAAGGGTTGTTCTTGTCTCTTACCTTTCTTCTTGCTCTTCAGAAGAAATGGAGTGACGCTAGGGAGAGGTAGCAACATCCTCTTTGCAGCAGGAAAAATGTCTTAATTCTGACAAACATAAAACGCTACACATGGCACCTTTAACAACGACACATATTGACACAAGATATGTTATTAATAAGTATAATTACTGTAAACAAACGTATACACATATTAACCTGCACAAATGGAAGCAGCTGCAGGTGTAATGAAGTCATTAAGACACGCCTCAAACTGTAACACAACAGAGCTGCAGTATTAGGCCAAGTCTGCTTTAAGCGATGGCGGTCCAGCTCATTTCACAGGATCGATAAGCTCAGATGTGAGGAGGTGTGAGCTGCTCCTCGGGGACCAAAACCTGCTCATTTAACTGACTACGTTATGGCATGAAACATTGGAGTAGCTAGAGAGTTTATTTCTGGGCATAAACCACGTATGATTCTTGTCCGTCCCTGCATGCATCGTGCGAGGAAACACCCTGCACAGCAAGCGCCTCGCAGCCCCCAGAAGTCCTTGTTCTAACTTGTTCAATTCCCAGCAAGCAGCACTGTTGTGCTACTCGGCAGCATTTTCCCTGTTTTGCACTGTGGTTACAAATATAGAAACTGAAGTGCTGTGGATAGAGATCCAGTTGAACTTTGAAACTGGGCAACGACAACAGGCATGCATCGCTGTTTGTGGGTGTAGAATCAGAGATAAAAAATAAATCCAGACACTGACATCTTGTAAATGTTAATTGATTGGCATTTACATCAAGCTTGGTTAACCTGACTTGTTTTTTATTGCAAACAGAGTTGCTGCTGCTTATTATGTATCCGTCTTTGTGATTTATTGTGATTTCTAGACTTCTGCAATTAAATCGCTGTGGATGTACTCCCACAGTATTGTCCTACTTCAAAGCCTGGTCTATCTGGACGTGGATAATGAGAATTTAAGAGCCACCCAGGACACAACAGTCCTTTGGGAATATGAGCAAATAGTTACTTTATCTTTAGCTTCCTGAGGTACACAGATGGGATGTTTGGCCTGGATAGTGCCTGGTGTAGAAATTGCTCCAACCTCAATTGAAAGTGATTGATTGAAAAAAAAAGCAAGCACAGAGCCCTTTACAGGCCCACAGCGTGTGTGCTCAATTCAATTCGCTCAATATATTGAATGTGATGCTCAGCTAGTGTGACACGGTTATCGGTTACCACATTTCCCCATTGTTACTTAAATACTGCAAGGTAATAATGTTGCCTGCCGGTAAAGTTTGTAGGGCAGTGGAAGACGTGGACGGCTGTAAATCAACAGCAGAGAGTGGGACTCATTGTGGCCTTTAGCTTATAGGCGAGAGGCCACAGTGCAATATACAATGAAATCTCTGCACTTCACTCTTTTTTTGCACTGCACTTTCTGAGTGTTGAGCAGTGTTACAACTTTCTGATTTAAAAAGTATCAAGTTACTGTTACTGTTACTAACTCATGCAAGTTTGGAGCAAATTGTGGAATTGTAATTTTCACTTTAGTTTTCATCTTTCAAAGCTGCTGGTCTGCTGATCAGTGCATCACCAAATGACAGAAATGACGTTTGCCGTGTTAGAGATCGATTTAGATCAATTTCTATACATTGACCAACTTTTAATTTTGTGGCAGCATATTGTAGCCACAGATGAGCCTATGTATGGGAAACACTGCATCTCGCAGCCAAAGCCGCCCTAAAGAAGCCTTCTGTGTTCATGACTGACTGCCTGCCTGATCTGAATATGGCTCTTGATGCCCCCAGCTGCACTGTGGAAAAAAGACAAAAACAGCACACAATAAATTACAATTTTAAAAACCCTAGTCTACATGAAAGAAGGCAGACAATGAACTCAGCTTATAAGCTAGTAGACTGACTTTTCAGGTGAGTTCTGGCTTTAACTATGTAGGCTACAAGACAATGTATGTCTCCATACACTGAATTTGAGGCTCAACAATAAGTTCTGTTATTCAAGAATCACTCTCTTCCACACCGACTCTCAATACTGATCAGACCTATTCTGAGCTACACTACATGTACAATACCCTGATATTGACACCTACACCTAAGCTTATACCTAGTCTACAATGTTGCACCCTATCCACCCTACCCTCACCACTGAGCTCAACAACAACAGACTAATGAAATGGCTTGAAAGACCATGCTCAGCAATTCAGAAAGCAAACTGTACGTATGACCATAGGCTAGACGGACAGCTGACCCTGCTGGCTTGAAATAGTCTGCTCAGCAGTTAAAACTGCAATAGGCAAGATTTTACATAAAAATACAGTGGGGCTGCAATAGCGTTCCATCCCCTCTAATGTAGATTCACCCTGTTTGCCCAAATAAAATTCTGGTGTTGGTCATTGTCACTGGCGGGAAATCTCCTCCACACACATGAAGTGACAAATCAACAGTGAGTGAGCGCTCCGTCCAGAGAAAGCTGCACTCATCAATGATGCCTAAGCCTCTTCACCACCTTCATCCCCATCAGCCACTAAGAAGAAGAACTTTAGGTTGGAGGAATGCACAGTTTACCAATGTCACCAATGTCAGGTACATCTTGCTGCCGTTTGGGGCTGCCATTGTACAAAGTTGCCTAGTGCAGCTTTATTAAGAAACCAAATTGTACCAGCTAATAGTAAGCTTAAATAAAACTATTATACCTGGAGTGATGATGGTGTATGACTTGCCACTTCTATCCAGCTATCCCATCATATGATATACAAACTTTTATATTCAGTGGTGGTCCTGGCGTATTTGGTGCCCTAGGTAAGATCATGTAGGTTCACCAAACTGACTTTCCTTTGATTTTGCCTTTTAAGAAGCTTGCAAGTTACAAAAAAGTTATAAAACTATACATTTGGTCTGTTACACATACGTTATTTAGCTTCTATCCACATATTCTTCTAACTTCAATGTTTAATTTGAGCTTGGGCATAGATTGAGAGAGGGCACATTCTATTTGCACCAGTTAGTTAAAAAGTGACTTTTGATACATTGATTTTTGCAGATTTTAAACAGAGTCTTGACTCAAAGTACAAGATTAAGTTAATTTTACTGAGTAACCAAACAGTAGAAGAAGCAGAAGGCATGTGGTTGCAGATTGTCCAGCCAGGTGTTGGGCATCTTAGCCTCCTGTTCTTCTTGAAGCAAAGACATCAACTAAGTCGCCTTGCGCTCAGACCTGTCACTCTGCGATGCTGAATGAGGACTTGAGTGAGGCCATCCTGGGGAGAGATAAGTATTGGCGGAGGCGTGCCTGTGTGGCGTAGCACGTGCTAGTGTTGAGGGCTCCTGTGAGCACAGGAGGCACGCGCCGAGAGGGAGGGAGGAGGGCGGAACAGTTCATGGGGCACACGGCAGAAGCGCAGGAAGGGAACTACTTTGTAATTAATAATACAATAATTAATAAAACAGCGCTCTGCCGCCCCAAGCCAGCTGCCGCCTTAAGCCGGGGACACATTACCCGTTTCTGAAGCCCGATTTGAGATCAGGCGGGTGAAATACGTAAGACTCAAGAGGGAAAAATGTGTGAGTGTAAACACAAGATCCAATCTGCGAAATGCCTGAGCCAGGGAAGAAAAACAAAACCTGAATGTGTTCTCAGTCAGTTTTTGTTGTGTGTGTGTGCATCACAAGAGACTGCAAATCTGCAAATTTCAGTGGTTAAATGTGCTCTGCTCAATCGTTTCATTGTCGTTAAGGAAAAATCTTTTAATGCGTCCCCAGCTTTAGCCGACTGCCTGCCTACATCTTTGACACTGACTGCCTAGATTAGCAATGAGATACTTGCAGACCTCAACTGGTGTCCTTTCTTTTCAGCCAGAGCCACTGGCTGCTCTTTCCCAGTGCCTCAGAAGCTGCCTTTTTATCCTGCTGTCACCCATGCCCATGAATCCCAAACTCCCTGAGTGAACTGGGAGCGGATGTAGCAACAAATCCTCGGCACCCAACTTCCACAGACCTTATCCTGGCTTTTCAGCCTTCTAGTTCAGTGACCTCTAGTTCCAGTGTATCGAAACCTTTCTCTTTCATATGCCTCATGTACCATTGTACAGTGAGGTGTACGAAGTAAACAAACTGCTAGGTGTTGGACCATAATGCCGGGTCAGATCTCAGGCTGGTGATGACTATCTCCTGTGGGGCTGCAAGTTGCTGGGATATACAGTATATGTTCGCATTTCACAATTCTAGCCTCCTCTAGCTGCCCTAACTCGTGTCTACTTTCCTGGCATATTCATCTTCACGTACAAAACCAATGTGATTCATGTTGTTTTCTCTCCTGAAGAATTATTTTCTGTTTGTTTACTCTCCTGTTGCTGCTATCAAGTACAACACTGGGTTATGCTATCGGCCAGATGTATCAGAAACACCAACAAAAGTGTTGGTAGTGTTGGTGGAATAACAAAAAATGAATAAATGCAACTATAACATTAGGGTGGGGTGGGGTGGGGTGGTGAGGGGGGGCAGGGGTACTGGTAACTCAACAACACCCTAGTGGTAGATTGCTAAGACACTGAGGGACTCAAAGGCATTTCTTAATGTATGAGCTAATCATTTTCTCAAACTCCTCCACCTTCATTATGGGTATCTCACACACCGTCAGTGGCCACATCATCTGGAGTATCAGCCAAAACTGATGATTCTGATTCAAATGTAACATTGAATCAATGATATATTGTTATTTGGGCTGACACCACAATTTTAACTTGCCTAGTAACACTGACATTTCTCTTCTTACACGTTGTCTGAAATCCTGAATGTACTTTTATCTGCATGATATCATACCTTCCTACACTTTTGGCAGACTTCTCTTATATTGGTGGAATGGCCTCTTTGTCTGTGTAGAATCTTTTGTCTGACATTTTTCCCTTGACAATGGAGCTGTGTCTTGATTTGCATGGTTTTAGTGAAGTAATTGGCAAGAGTGGGGGAGATTGCCTGAAAGGGTCTTTCCCTATAGCTTGTGAGCGTGTTGAGAAATTGCCATGCTGAGTCATTGTTAGCATTCTCACTCTCATTCTCAGAAAAATGTCTGCACAAGCCTCAAGAGCTACAAGCTGGTCACTGCTGGCTTGCAAACTAGGCAGCTAACATAAAAAAAAATACTTAAACTTAGTGGAGTTATTTTATTTTATTTTTTTTAATCGTGATTTTGATGATTTTTATTACAACAGCTGGCAGGTGCATGGATGTAGTGCACTGATTGCATTGGTATAATGAAAGGCAGGAAACCCCTAGGTGAAATTGTTGGAAGGAACCATGAGGCCAGATATGTCTCAGTCTGTAATTAGCTGTTGAAATAGACTGGCTAGCAATGCAAAAATGTGAGCATAATCTAATAAAAAGTAATATAGCATGTGCAACTGCAATGGCTTTTTTTGTTTCATTTGAATTTGGAAATCTACAGCAAACAACTCCGCCTGTCTGATATCTCTTCCATGCAACATCGTTTATGCCTAACACATGCTGTCTCAAAGGAGAAGTTTGCTTGTTTTATCCATGGTGATTCAATGCCCATGTTTGAGCATTAAATTGTTCGCAAAACAAATTTCACAAAACAAATCTCAATCATGCTATTTTTTGTTTTTTAATCAGGCTATGTTCAATTCTATTTGTAGTAAGGCACTTGGCTTCAAAGAGCAGTTGAGCTATGTTCCAAATTACTGATGCTGCAGCGTCTCAGCATGGTTTAGATTGAAAGATAGAGAAAAAAAAAGCAATATTAATGATTCATTATTATTTGAAATTACATGGTAAGGTTCAGCCCATGGTATACCTACAAAAAGGAGTTAACAAAGAATAAAATGGAAAAAACAGGTTTTATGGAGGTAATTGTGTATGATGGTAACCGTAATTGCTGCAGGCACAAGATAGTCCTTGTTGACTATACTGTATCTCTTACTGGCACTTTCATCACATCATATGACTTCTCCTACTATTGCAATACCATTGTCTCTCAGCTCTGCCTTTGTTTTCTTTCCACTGACACTCAGGTTTAGTCACACATCTCCACCTACTGCAGCTGACAACTCTAGTTTGGCGTCCGCTCACCAAGTCAAGCTAAACATCTGTCAAGCTGCTGTTCTTCCCTGGCAAATCCTGGCCTCTGCTACATCTTTCTACCACCATTGACAATACAGCAGTGACTGTTAGTGTGAATCTTAGTGTGATTCGAGACAACCTACTATTGTTTAATGCCCACATCACAGCCACAACATATACACATTACTTTATTACACATTATACCAGAGATGGGGACTCGAGTCACATGATCTGGACTCGAGTCAGATTCAAGTCACAGTTTTAATTGCTTGAGACTTGACTTGATGCATGAGGAGAAGACTTGAGACTTGACTTGACTTGGGTTCTGGTGACTTGGGACTTGACTCTGACTTGTACTTTGATGACTTGAAAAGGTTTCTTAAGTGTGTAAATGACTTAGATTGAAAGTGATGAGATTTGTTCCAGCAGACGACTGAATTTAAATTCTGTTTTCTGAATTTGTATGGAATGATTGAATTTATTGAAGTTGAAACTCATTCTAGAAATCAAACTCATGATGCTCTTACCAAGTTTTTATCCTATTAAAACCATATTGCATTGAAAAGTCCTAGATATTTAGTTTTTTTTAAGATATTAAATTGATACTGGACTCTTGATTTGTTCTGACTTGACTTGGTGTTCCACATTTTGACTTGGACTTGACTTGCTACTTGGGACTTGAATTGAGACTTGTGCATCAAGACTCGAGACTGACTTGGGACTCAAGCAAAGTTTTCTTGGTCACACCTCTGCATTATACAAAAAAAACCAAATGTCAAGCCAGACCCTTCCTTACCAGGAACATGCATCAGTCTTCTCCCATGTGGATTACTGGAATGCCTATAATGTAAATGTAATGTAATGAGATTGGGAAGATCGGTGGCCTAATAATCAAATAGTAGCCAGGTTTGTGACAAATGGGTAATAATAATAACAGACTGGCTCCTGTGTATTTTAGGTGTATTAAGTTGTAAAATCAGGGAAGAATTTGATCCTAAAATAAATAACTTTTAGTAGATTATGTAAATGTGTCATTAATTTCGTAGTGTGAATCAGCAGGACTGTGAAGTATTTAATTCAGTTCAGTTTAATTAAATTTTACTGTCTAACTCACACAAGTGCAGAGTAATGTTCAGTTCAGTGAGGTGCAGCATGGGATAATGTTTGTAGTTCACTTGGAAGCATTTGTGAGAGTCCTCCTCAGCATTCTTTTGGCTTGGAGGTAAAAACTATTCCCGTGTCTACTGCTGCTTCCAAACAGCAAGGGAGTAAAACATCCATGGTTGAAGTAGGGTGGGTTGGATCACTGATAATGCTGACCCTTCTTCTCACACTGCTTGTTGTAAGTATCCTATATGGGTGGGACTGGGAACCCAGTGATGGATTGGGCTGTGTTCACCACCACTTGCAAGCCCCTGCAATCAGAGGCTCCACAGTTCCCATATTGCAAAAAGAGAGTATGCTCTTTGTTGTGCAACTCTATTAGATGATAAGAGCTCCGGAGAACAGGTGCTTAGGTAGTGAATGCACTGCTATGCTGTTTTAACAAGAGAGGAGGTGTTACAGGTCCAAATCAGGTCCTTAGCAATATGGGTTCCAAGGAACTTGAAGCTGCTGACTTTGTCCACTTCAATCCCGTTGATGAACACAGTGAGTCAGTTTGTAGTTTCCTGATGTCAACGACCAGCTCCTTTGTGTTGTCGATGTGTGTGTTGTCTGCACACAGCACTTTAGACAGACATAACCCCACCCATAATATTAAAGGGGATTACTATTCAGTGATTGAATTCACTTGACAGCTCAAGCAGTGTTTGTTAGCATAAACAACTCTGTCCTAAGGCTACCAGCTATAGAGCAGCAAGACTCGAGTGTGTTCTGTCATGAAAGCGTATAGCAGAGATTGCTTTGACCTGCTCAATTAACAGTGAATTACCAATTTTGTCAGATAAATTGCAATTGCAATAGTACTAACACTCTGTAGCCTTTCAAATGGGATTGTTAACATTTAGTTTCAACTAGTGCAGTGCCCGTTCAAAACATGCCTGTTCGGAACAGGCCGATTGCTTGGCCTCTGGTATTGCTGCTTGCAGCTTTCTTGAGAACTGCTCATCCAAACAACTTCACACTCGACACTGCGCTTCCAGACGCTCGCTTTGAGCCCCGCTGCTGCACAGAGCGATGTACGCTTGTTTATTCAAGGTTTCTTAATATTGAATGTGTCACGTGTCCAATCTGACACCGCACGTCCTTGGGTCCCCAGCAACACACCCGCCAAGTGTGAAGCAGATCGGACGAACGGTTCTCGAGATATGCGAAGGACACACATACAGACAGAGATTCCTTGCTTTATAGTATGATATTCAGCTCAAAGTGCCCCAAAGTAATGTATTCAGGTGTTTCATTCAGTAGCTATGGGCCAACCCCTCAATAAGCTGAAAACATACACTCATACGGCTTAGAGCTGTGTATCTGTATTGCTTAACTGTGGATAGTAAACTGCCAGTGGATGTTTGTGTTTTAAGAAAACATGTTCCATTCGAGTAGACTTTGTCAGTAATAAAATAGTCTAAAGCACTACTTTCCTTCTCTTACACTCTTATACATGGCGACTGTGTGTGTGTGTGTGTGTGTGTGTGTGTCCGCATGCGTACAGCCTATTTATCTACTGTCACATGGGTTGTCAGTGTTGTTGTTCAATCAGACAAGCACCAGGGTTATCTGCAGGGGAAACAACATGGTGTGAAGCACCAACTAAACATACTGCTACTGCAGACAAACACACCTACACCCAGACATAGACACACACACACACATGCACGTACACACACACACACACTAATTGCGGCTATATCCATATCTAATTATACCTGACCTTAAGACAGAAAGTGTTGACAGCAAACAGCAGTGGCCTTCATCATAACACTCAGTCAGTCACTCTCTGTCTCGCTCACTACACTGTTCTCTCTCTTTCTCTCTCTCTCTCTCTCTCTCCCTCCCTACTTATCTGTCTGTATAATACACATACAAACATTACATTCATAAAAATACATATGTACATTAGGGATGGGACGATATGCCTATCTCACGATACGATTCCATATGCGATATGGGGTTCATGATTCAATACAACCACGATACGATGTAATAACATTTCACTGACAACGCAGAATTATGTTTATTTCTGAGTCACAAATCTTTCTAGCGATGGCACCGGCTTGCTAGAATGTAAACAACAATTTAGAAATGTCATTACAAAGTGCAGATAATATAATTTGGATGGAGAGCTTGTGAAATTGTGATGGGCAAGTCGTCTCATTTGTGATTACTACAAAAGAATAAAAAATAACATTGCGATTCACTCTTCTGCCCCACGATACGCATTGTCACATTTTTGTATTGCGATATATTGACTTTAAATATATCGTCCCATCCCTACTGTACATATACATATTTGATATTTTTCCTGTTTCCAGGTTCACCTATTATTTACAGACTACTGATAGATATAATGTTGAAGTATTTTGTTAAAATGACTAAATGGGTTAAAAATAACAAAAAATAATAACTTAAAAATAGTTTTTCATTAGTATTATTAGAAATTGTATACCTTCTTTTGAAACATACTATATCAGAGAGAGAGAGAGAGAGAGAGAGAGAGAGAGAGAGAGAGAGATGCATGCATACACACACACGCACACACACACCATAACACAAACAGACACAATGATAATTACACATCTACATAATGACCTTATTTTCAGTGAAAGTTAAAAACCAATTTTACTCCGGTGGTTATAGAGCAATTTGTATTTCCCCCCTATTAACACCACAAGTAGCATAGTGCACCAGATCTCCTCTTCCAATCTACTGCACTGCTCTGAAAATGTGATTTCAGCAGATGGAATATTTTCTTTCATTTTCTTTCTTTACCTCATCTTCACAACAGCTGCAGCAACATGGTCAAAACACCGCAGAAGTGTCAATAAATAACTGGGAACGTGGCAAAGTGTTGTGTCACTTTCCTGCTGTCAAACGTTTCTTTACTCTTCTTCTCTTTTTTTCCCTCAGATTCTTCTTTGTCTAAGGTGAGTCCCTGCTCTGAAGGGGGGAAGTCCTGTAACCCGTGTCTGGACGCGGCCAAGGCTTGCAATCTCAACGACACGTGTAAACGCCAGCGCTCCGCCTACATCGCTATCTGCACCAAGGCGACGCCCCCACAGCCCTCTCTGGTTAATCAGGAGCCCTGTAGCCGGAAGCGATGTCAAAAGGTAGGGGCATTATTACCTGGGTAGTGGGGACATGTAGACTTGATTTGATGCTAAACGCTGAGTTTAGACTCCAGGTCAGTCTAAACCAGTGGTTCTCAAGGTGGGGTCCGGGGACCACCGGGGGTCCTTGAGGGGGTTCCAGGGGGTCCCCAGCAAACTGATGAATTATTAAACTTCACCATTATTTCATTTACAAGAAGTGAACACAATTAGAGAATGTAGAAGAATGACTGTTTTGATCATAGTTTCTTCTACCTACAATCATAGTTTCTTCTACCTGCAGTACAGACAGTCATGGAGTTCTGGACAAAATCATATCTGACAATAAAAACATTTCCAGATATGAGTCAGACAGACAAAATCAATTCAAATGGAGGTCCCCCCTGACTAAATTAGGGTCCTTGATATGAAAAAGGTTGAGAATCACTGGTCTAAACCATACAGTGCAAAAAAAGACGTAGTGACCGTGACGTCACCCACAGGTTTCTAGAGCCAAAATGAGGCTTAGGGTCGTCTGCAGAGCTGCAGCGCCGCCTACTATTGGCCCGTAATTGGCGACCTGTCAATCACTTGGAAAACAACCCTGTTATATCCCCTAAATACCACAATTATTTTGAAAATCTCCATAAGGACACACATTAGAAGAAGTGAAATTGGCTACTGAGACCATAACCTCTTGTCAAAAAAATGTATTGACTTTATATTTTGAGTGAGAAGTTGTGATCCCATTGACTTCATGGAGTTGGGCGGTTTGGAGTCTTTTTGGAGGAATCGCCACCTGCCAAAATTCACCCGGTTTTGGCCGCTTGGTCTCAACTTGTACTCATAATAATAATGACGATGAAGTCAAGAAGTACCTCATATCGCCCTCTTCTTACTGAATTTCCCCTTTGTACTGCTGCTTCTTCTCTTGAAAGACAAAAACACCTTCCATCGCTCTCGCTACCTCTTATGTTATTTATTGTCCTAGCACTCACTCTTACATGACCATTCTATGGTCACAGGAATATTGGAAGGGCACTAAGGGCCTGACCTTCACACTCCCAATTTCTGGTGGCTTGTAATTGTGATGATCTAGTGTCCATCCATCCATCCATCCATCTTCAACCGCTTATCCGAAGTCGGGTCGCGGAGGTAGCAGTTCCAGCAGGGGGCCCCAAACTTCCCTTTCCCTGGCCACATTAACCAGCTCTGACTGGGATCCCAAGGCATTCCCAGGCCAGCGTGGAGATGTAATCCCTCCACCTGGTCCTCGGTCTGCCCCGTGGCCTCCTCCCAGCTGGACGTGTCTGGAAAACCTCCCTAGGGAGGCGACCAGGAGGCATCCTTACTAGATGCCTGAACCACCTCAACTGGCTCCTTTCTATGCAAAGGAGCAGCGGCTCTACTCTGAGTCCCTCACGGGTGACCGAGCTTCTCACCCTATCCGTAAGGGAGATGCCAGCCACCCTCCTGAGGAAACCCATTTCGGCCGCTTGTATCCGCGAGCTTGTCCTTTCAGTCATAACCCATAGTTCATGACCATAGGTGAGGGTTGGGATGAAGATTGCCCGGTAGATCGAGGGCTTTGCCTTCTGGCTCAGCTCTCTTTTTGTCACAACGGTGCGGTAAAGCGAACGCAGTACCGCTCCCGCTGCTCCGATTCTCCGGCCTATCTCCCGCTCCATGGTCCCCTCACTCAAGAACAAGACCCCGAGATACTTGAACTCCCTTATTTGGGATAAGGACTCATTCCCAACTCGAAGTGGGCAATCCACCGGCTTCCTGCTGAGAACCATGGCCTCAGATTTAGAGGTGCTGATCCTCATCCCAGCCGCTTCACACTCGGCTATAAACCGATCCAGTGAGTGTCGAAGGTCACAGACCGATGATGCTATCAGGACCACGTCATCTGCAAAAAGCAGTGATGCAATCCTAAGCCCACCAAACTGAAACCCCTCCCCTCCACGACTACGCCTTGAAATCCTGTCCATGAATATCACAAACAGGATAGGTGACAAAGCGCAGCCCTGGCGGAGGCCAACCCCCACTGGAAACAAGTCCGACTTACTACCGAGAAGCCGGACACAGCTCTCGCTTTGGGCGTACAGAGATTGGATGGCCCTCAATAGTGACCCCCGCACCTCATACTCCCGCAGCACCTCCCACAATATCTTTCGGGGGACTCGGTCATAGGCCTTCTCCAAATCCACAAAGCACATGTAGACCGGATGGTCATACTCCCAAGCCCCCTCCAGGATTCTTGCGAGAGTAAAGAGCTGGTCCGTTGTTCCACGACCAGGATGGAATCCACATTGTTCCTCTTCAATCTGAGGTTCGACTATTGGCCGAACCCTCCTTTCCAGCACCTTGGAGTAGACTTGCCCAGGGAGGCTGAGTAAAGTGATACCCCTGTAGTTAGCACACATCCTCTGGTCCCCCTTTTTAAACAGGGGAACCACCACCCCTAGTGATCTAGTAATTGACGGTTATTCCACTGTTGCAGTCATTGTAAGTCGCTCTGGAGAAGTGTCAGCTAAATGACTAAAATATAAATGTAAATGATGTTAAAGATAATGATAATTAACTATGGATGCTCTCTTTGTGTCCCAGGCCCTGCGTCAGTTTTTCGAGCGGGTGTCGTGGGAGCTGAGCTACCCTCTGCTGTTCTGCTCCTGCCGGGACCAGGCCTGCGCAGAGAGACGTCGGCAGACCATCGTCCCGGCCTGCTCCCACCAAGAGAGGCACAAGCCCACCTGCATCGAGCTGCGAAGCACCTGCAGATCGGACGCTCTCTGCAGGTGAGCGATGCTCTTCAACCACCTGATTATCAACAGAGAGGAGGAGGAACTAATCAGTGAAATCAGCTGCTAGAGGTAGAGGTTCAAGAAGAGGGTCAAGAAGAGGGTTTGTGGTTTGAATCACCAGGCCGGCTGGAAAAATGTGGGTAGGGAAAAAGTGAAGGAGTAACGCTCTCCCCTCCCTCGAAAACACCGGAATACTGGAAAACACTGGAGGAAGGCAGGGGAGAGGAAAATAGAGGAAGAGGTGTAAAGGGGGCAGAGAAGAAGAGCAGGGAGGAAAGAGAAGGGAGAGGGAGTGCAAGAAAGAGGGAGCGGAGAAGAGCCTCGGGAGGGAAGAATAAACAGGAAAGAGAGGGTAGCGGGGGGAGAGGGGGATAAAAGAAAAGGGAAAGACATTTAAATAGAGTTGACAAGTCTAATCAGGCTGAACTGATGGCCCTCTAAAATTAATCAATCCTGAGTCTGTCTCTAAAGAACGGGCTCTTGATCTGACATCTCCATTACTTACACTAGCCATCTGCTTGGAATGCACTAGCCTCTCATTCACTCCGCTCTCCTCAGAAGGCCACACTGTATCATTTCCATTCAGGCAGTCGGTAGTCGGCGTGATGCTTGTTTTCCGCTGCACACTTGCGGTATTTCCAGCTGTGTAGTGTGTAGCCTAATGGCCGAGGCCAAGGTTGCTGAACTTCTCCTATTCTGTCTTGTGTGTGTGAATATCCTCGGCAATTAGAGAGCTAAATGGTGAATCATGTTTTTTTTATGATAACATAATAATTCTTGAGAGGGTGTCTCGCACCTTGCCAGAGAGAGAGAGTGTGTGTGTGTGTGTGTGTGTGTCTGTGTGTGTGTGTGTGTCTACATTAGCACAGCCAGAGGCTCGCTTTAATTGATTTATTTCAAAGCCCAGAGATATTCAGCAGCTTAAGCGAAAGCCCACACAAAGCTGAGACCTTCTTTAAAACTCCATTGGATGGACAGTGAATTCATGGTGTGTGTGTCTTCCTATCATTATCTCTAGGGAAATTTATTTGTGTCTTTGTGTGTGTGCGTGTGTGTGTGTTTCTGTATGAATGCGTAAGGCTCGTGTTCAGGGGAGTGGGTGAACCCCTGCTCTCAGGCGGGATTCTCACCCCTCGACACCCCAACTTGCTGCAGGTCAGCATTGTGTATCCAGCCTTAATGGTCCAGGTTAGTCCCTTCTTTCAACCTCCGAGAACAAAGACGTGGAAAAAAAGGTGCGACGCTCCACTCTCGCAGCAGGCTCCCACTGCTTGGACATGCATACCTCGGAGATTCTTGTAAGCACAGACATATGTATACAGCAAAACCCCTCTGTCTTTGTCAGTGGGCTTTGGCACCAGACAGTATACTGTATAAAGACTTACAGAAGAGTCCCTGAAGCAAAGCCTTGACCAGGCTGAGCTTCTGTAAGGTGATTCCCTCTGATCATATTGCCTTGTCTGGGGCTTAGCTGTTTGTTGGTTTAGGAGCAATAGCTTCGGCTGTAGCATGTCACTGTGAGGCTGTAGTTATATATATATATATAGGTACATATAGTGTGTGTATGTGGCTGCACATGTGAAAGTTGTGTGTGTGTATATATATATAGTCCATACTGTATGTGTTCATGTAATTGTGAGCTGTGGATGTGTATGATGTACAGTATAGTGAATGCTGATTATCTGCTATCTCTGCTTGGGATCCAGTTAGCAATGTTGAGCCAAACCATGCTACCCAATTGCTTGGAACATATTTGTGTGTGTGTGTGTGTATGTGTGTGTGTGTGTGTTGGGAGAAGCTGGCCTAAGGGGCTCCTTCCCTGTCTCAGCACAAATGAGGCAGAATGCTGGATAAGACAGTCCTGAAAGAGCTGCCTTTAGATAATCAGCCTTGTCCCTTCAGAGGACTCACTCTACCCTGTTGTGAGAATTGGGCATTGGGCCAGGACACACACACGCACGCACACACACACACACACACACACAGCTGCATCGCAGGGCTCTGGTTTCCGATTTTCGTTGGTGGTGCGGGGGCGGTGTACAGTATGCGATGCTGCTCGTTCCATTCATGTTGCGTTGCGTTTCTTGTATTGAGTGGGCGTCTCTTTCAGCGAACATCTATGACTTACAGAACAGAACAGCACGGCTAAATCAATGGCTGACATCTGTGGCTGGATTTAAGAGAACATACAGAAAAGCAGCAACGCAGAGCCTACCACAGCGAACCAGCAAAACACTAACAAGCTCTACCGTGATTTTCTAAAACCTGCACTATTTACACTAGACCTTCCTTCCCTCACTTAGACAACCACACACTGCATGGCAATGGGAGATAGTAAAACCAGGTGACCCCTTTACCTGAATATCATGCGTCGCCTATAAAAGCAATCCGAAGCAGAGCCGTGTCTTTTCCGTTATAGTCTCCATTAAGCTTAGGTGGAGACTAGAGAGTTGCATAATGGCAGGATTCCCGCAGGTCCTTTGGGTCCTTTGGGTCCTTTGGGTCCTGACAGCCTCAGAGGGTGTCTCGTCCCATGCTGTGGTTGGAAGCAGGCAGGCAGATGTGAGTGCTCGGGGACTGTTCTGATTGACAGCAAGCCTAATTAAATATGGTCTGTGCCACAAGTAATGCATGAGTAACCTGCAGAGAGCTCCGAAAGTTTTTGCACCATGGCTCTTTTTTCATATAATTTTCTTTGAGTTTCAAATTTGGGTTCAATCACACTTATAGTTCATTTCCTTTAGTCTGAACCACAGTGGAAATTTTGGTTCATTTAGGTTCACGCTGCTCAATTAGAAGCAAACTAGAAAAACATAAAGTCATTTGGACTCACAAGGAGCTCGTTTATTGGGACAGAGTTTTGGTAACATGTCATCCCGCCAAGTTCGAGGCGGGGTGGGCTGTCAAAACAAATCTGATTCCAGTCGCTGCAACTTTAGTATGATGAACTTGTCTGCTCTATGTGCTGTAATGTACTTCTGTTACTTCTCTGGTGTTCATACCAGTTAAGAACACATGCAGAAACAGCTGAGTATGAGCATCAGTCCAGACTGCAGTTTGTTTCTGGCTGTCAGATGTCAACCTCTGTCTCCTTACAGTACAATATACAGTGCCTTTTGTATACAGTATGTTGTGCCTGTTTTAACAAGCCAAAAGAAAGATGAAGATTCTATTAACAAAGAAATCATTTTGGTCTGGAAACATATGCATTGACAAATCTGAAACTCTTAAACACGAAATACTCAGTGACAGAACCTCATTGCCTTTCAGTGTATTCTCATAGCATCTACATTGTGAAATACATTCTGCTCTATTTTTTTCTAGTGTAGTATGGAACATATGGACAAATTAACAAGTCAAGAAGCTTCTCATCAGATCTCAAGATCACAGGATATCAATAGACAACCCATTATTTCTAATTAGGGAAGGCTAATATGTGCTACCTAAAAGCTTTCTCATTCAGCTGATCTGAAATGATAGAAAGAGAGAGTGTTGAGAATAGAGAAGGGTTACCATGTGTCTACGGTGGCTGCATTTCACTCCTTCCTGTATTATTCCAACATTACAGTGCAGAGGTGTGGATTTGCATCATTATGTCATGGACTTGAGATCTGACTTGTACATCAATTATTTCAGCCATGCTTGAGACTGTGAGAGGTATGATGACTTGAAATGACTTTTCAAGTTTGCTAATATGTGTAAGTCGCTGACTGCATTACTTAAAGTTGATTGTTGCCTGCTTTGTTGTACTCACAAGAGTCACAGGAGTTCACACAGCCAGAAGCTACTGAGGGGCGGTAAAAGCGTGGTTGATTGCTTTGATTGAATGTATTTCTACTGCCCCGTCCCCTTAATTAGCGCTAAGAGAACGATGCAAACAGCAATGCAGCTTGGCCAATCAGGTGCCACTGCTGTAGACTGATTTGGCCGCTGCTTCTTGCCTCCGCAGCTCAGCCAAGCTGCACTTCTTCCAGGAGACAGTAATTTGGGAGCAACACACCATGTGAAAGAATATGTGGTTGCTATTACACAATGATTACAATCTACATTTTGGTTGTCATCTATTTGTGGTTTGAGAGCAGCAAATTTAAAAGTATTGTATTGCTGTCCATGAAGCAGACTATGGCAATCAGCTACCTGCACAATGCAAAATTACCCTGGATGCCCCCCAAAAAAGTGTCATGTCAACAGTAGTTATGTCCTCATAGAGCTAAAATAGTATGTATGAACTAAGAAGAAAGCCTGATACTGGCTGTATTAGTCTATGATGATGGGTGCTTGCTTGTTATGGAAAGGTTCATGTGGGAGTGTAATAGTCTACATCACACTGCTGGGCTGGCTGTGGTTTGTTTTGAATCCAAAGTGTGTATAGTAGTCAGTATAGTTATAATAGTATGGTCAGTCCAGATTAGGAGAGAAACATACTGCAAACATACTGTCACTCTTGATGTTACAGCACAAAATCAAAATAGAGTCAGAATCAATTTGTGTGGAGCCATATTGACTGCTTAGAGTGTCAAAGTATGTACCGACTTACAAGGGACAGTGCAGGCTGTATAGCTATACATGTCACTCTTCATATGAAGGGTTTCATTCCAAAATGCTATATATCCATTTTCAAAAAATTTGGCAACCTGAAATTAATCAGGCAATATAAATGAAACATAACCGATTCTGTCCTCAAAAAATGGACTACAGCATTTTATAAGCATAAGTCTTATGATGACTCCTAACTTCAATACTAACACTTATGTGCTTAACTTTCATGCAAGCAGACAATATGGAGAGTGGGTTTCATTTAAAAAAAAAAAAAAGGTGGATATCATCGCCAGCAATAAAACATAAGGCGGTGCCTTGGCAGGGTCTTGTTTCTGTATTGTTCCACAAAAAGTTAGTTTCTTCATTAGGAGAACAAAATGCTGATGACACTATAAAATGCAAATCTGTGGATAGTGGGATTCTGTCATTTAATTGGAACTGTTAAATGTGTGGACAATGATGCACTTTGTGCTACATTACTCAGCCTTATAATCATATTGTGTTGTCTATTTGTTTAGTCAACAACAGAGGTTAGTTACAAACATTTAATTGAGATTAGCAATATTTTTAGATGGCTTTGCAATAGTACACTGGTTCCCTATTGTAGAACTATAGTTGTAAATATAATGTTAGGCCTAACCACCATGATCCAATTTGAGTTATGACCTCGCAGCGTCAGGATTCAGACCTCAGAGATTTCCTCAAAAGTTCCCAGGTTTCCTCAAAATATTGGTATGTCCCAAGATGTTCTTGATTCAGACTTTTGGATTCAAGGTAACCTGCTCTCAAGAGAAGATTTGATGGGAAAAATCTAGGGAAACTAGTGGTATATTGATGAAAAGCACAATACTTTAATATGTAATAACAGCTCCTAACTGAAAATTGGTTGTGGATATGAATAAGCCAATTTGGTGGCCACATAATAATGAAAATCTCAACAAATTCTTACAATCAATTTTCGTATTATTTCTAAATGGCACACACCCTAGTCTATGAATATCTTAATCTATCTAATGCCATGAAATATTATGTTGATCCACCACCCTTCACTTGATCTGCATATCTGCATCGCATGTGGATGTCTGCATGAAATCACCCAGATCTTGATCATTTACCTTAAGCCTGTATAGCCTAAATTATGGTGATGATTTTGCCTTGATAAGCTAGAGGCAATGGAGAAACAAACTAACAAACTAACTAACTAACCTTATTTCCAGTACATCATTTCAGTGATCCTCTCATATCATATATATTTTATATATCTTATATGAAGCCTACATTGCTGTCCACTAAACTTTTAGTGGAGTGCATGCAATGAGTATTTGCACTCATTGCATGCACTCCACTTTGTGAGCAATAGGCATTTCCATAATAAAGGTATTCTTTGTGTGCGATGGACTCTAGAGAAACTAATGCAGATTTACATTAAAAAAATGTTTACGTTATATATGTACTTCACTCACTGCATGACAGCATAATATAACTTCAAATAACTGGTGGATGAGATTGCTTTATGAATAATCAAAACAAATAGTATTACATTTATTTTTAGTGGGGCTGATGAGTCCCACTATTGTTAAAAATGTGTTCTTATTTGTATATAGATGCTAGTCATATAGAGTCATATAGTAGAGATTAAATTCTATTCAAGCTTATTATTACATTTAAAGACTAAATAAAGAAATTCAATGTTAAATAGTTAAAATGTAATACAAGGGACGGTTTCCCATGTGTTCAAGACCAAAATAACCCTTCAAACTGGACTAACTCAAATCAAGTCTGACCGGCATGCATCTTAGCTTCATCCCTCTCTGGATTCAACTGATTGGACTCCACAATGCAGAGCTACTGCAGGACTACATGAGGGATTAAATTAAGCCTCAAAAGGGTGATGGTTTAATGTCAGTTGAAAGTCGTCAGTGGCAGTGCAGAAGCATAAGGGATGCCAGTGATAACCAGACAGCAGCAACACGGGGCCAACAAGTGTGAATGCACTTTTGTTCAGAAAGCGAATTCATGCGAGAGAAAAACAAAGAAACAAAGAAACAAAAGCACCTTCAACCGAAAGAGTTTAAATCACGCGGTTTTGAGAGGTTTGAATCTATTCAGAGAGGGAAAACCTGCAGGTTGTTTGAAGTACAGTAGTTACAATACAACACTGTAGTAGTTGTCAAAGCTTGTCAAACCAGAAGAATTTTGCGTTTGTTGTGACTAATTGGATTTATTTTCCCGTCCTTGATTTTTTTTTTTTTTTTTTTTGCAACTTTTGGCCCATGCTATTTTGCTATTATTCTACAATGATTCTGCCCTTATGCTTGTAGACTCGTCTATCTGTTAAGAAACACCACATATTATACAAGATGAAGGTTGTAGTTTCCCATTAAGAGCCTTAGATGAAAAATAACAAGAATCACTGGGACTGTCAGATGTCATTCAGTTGGTTAAACACAGTAAATCATTTTTCTGTTTGCCTAATTGGATCCCCTGTAGGATTTATTGGGAGGTGTGAGCAGGTGTGGGATGAAGAAACCCAGCCTGCAGACCTTCAGCATACAAAGGAAGATGCGGGTGGCTGAATATTGCGTTTACTATCAAACAGGATGTGTGGTTTTATGAGTATCAGGCAATCTTTCTGTATACTGTATGACCCGACAAGCAGAGATTAAAGGAAGAGCAAAGGGAAACAAGCCCTTAAACTAATGACAGCGGTATGTATGCAAACGCACACGCTTGTGCACTGATGCATCGGCTTAACTGCTTTTCTAAATCCACCAGCAGCAGTTGAGTGGCGGTTTAAGGCGAGGAAGCCAATCTAGCCACTGCAGCACTCCATTACTTGGTCAGTGAGGTGAGGCCGTGGCATGATGGAAATAGCCGCCTCTTTTCTCTAGGTCACAGAGGACAACAGCAATGCAACAGGCCTCCTCGCTCGGTCTCATTGTGAGCATGTGTGTGTGTGTGTGTGTGTGTGTGTGTGTGTGTGTGTTGGTTTATAGTTCCTGATTCGTCTAATTTCCTCCATGCTCCTCTGAATGTGTCCGGTTGCTTTACGGAAAGCGAGCGATGATGAGGAGAGAGATGAGTCTTTCTGGAGACGTAGAAGAGCACAGGCTAAAGAGAGAGAGAGAGAGAGAGAGAGAGAGAGAGAGAGAGAGAGAGAGAGAGAGAGAGAGAGAGAGAGAGAGAGAGCAGAGAGCAGTGTAACTGGAGGTGTTACCAAGGGCAATCGCGTCTGATGCTGATTGGGACGGGCAACCAGGAACTCATAAGATATGCAAATATGTAAATATGCAAATGAGCAGTCCCACTCAGGGACTGTTAATTAAAGAGAACATCAAGACAAAACAAAACACCTAATCACCAAGCACAGACATAAAGACACACACACACACACACACAGATAGGAGTGAGGTGAGAAAACTAACTACATGTGCACTGCAGTTAAAGTTAGTATGTGTAAGTAAAGTCAAGTCAAATTTTATTTATACAGCACATTTCATACACAGGGCAACACAATGTGCTTAATTTACATAAAAAGACAATACAATCGCAACACAATCACAGAAGTGCAAGTGCCGAAGATAAATATGCATCAACAGGTGTGTAGTGCAGTTATACAAGAATCAGTGCAGAATATGCAAATGTCAAAAAAAATATACAAAACACACACACACACACACACAAACCCACACATACACACCCCTACTTTAGTTAGTATGAGGGACGGTTAAAAGACCACTGCCTGTGGACCTGAGGGTTCTTGCTGCTTTCTATCTAATTAGCATGTCTTTTATATACTGAGGTGCAAGGCCATTTAGAGCTTTGTATACAAGTGGAATTTTAAAATCTATTCTAGTTTTGACGGGGAGCCAGTGCAGAGATCTAAGAACAGGAGGCCGGTGATTAAACCATTACAGTAGTTTAGTCTACTTGTTATAAATGCATGAATTAATTCCAAACCTAAATTTTATTCTATTTGCACAAGATAATTTGATTTAAACCCTGGAGGTATGCTATCCTTATGCAAACACTGAAACTGTTCAGGTTTTAGTGCCCTGCTCAAAGGCATTTCCTCCATCTGCCCTCCCTCGCTTCTTTACCCCCCTAAATATTTTTCTCTAACTTTCTCTACCTTCTCTGCTCCCCATCATACAAGGAGTGTAGATGTTTTAATGGGCTCAGTTATTTATAACTTCATTAAGTTGTCAAGGGTACCTGTGTCAGTGTGGACATTTCCATATTATTTCATGTCTATTATGTGTGTGTGTGTGTGTGTGTGTAGGTGTGTGCGTGTGTGTGTGTGTGAAATGAGTGTGTTTTGTTTCCCCCTGCTAATGCAGACATGATAATTGAATAACACCCGAGGGATCTCTCTGTTACACCATGACTGACAAGTCAGGGTCAGAGAGAGAGAGAGAGAGAGAGAGAGAGAGGGACACAGATTGAGAATATCCCTCTATCAATTATCCAGATATGCAACTCTGACCAAACCCTCATACATACATATATGTGAGCACATATATATTATATATCATATATGAACTGAATGTGTATTTTTAAGTGGATGCACATATTGAGATCATTAAATGGGAGTCCGTTCCGCCACTGTGTACCTGTCTATATAACTCAATCTGAATCTGTAGCACCTGCCAGTCACTAATAAGAGCCATTTGGACTCACTCATCCTTACTGCAATTTGATTTTAATATTCTTCACCTTCTCTTGCGCACACAAACACTGCATAAACATAACCACACGTTTAGCACATCACATGCACAGCCGCACAGACAAAGGACCATTTTGCAGACATGGAAAACTACACTGACTATTTGAGCAATTGTCTCATTGATCACCAAAATGCAGCAGAGTCATCTCTTTTATCTCTGGTAGATAAAAGTAATGCAGAGGTTTTTTTTTTCTGCCAATCCTCTCATCGCATAAAGGGTAAGTTGACTTACAGGCCGATTTCACAAAAGGTCAGTAGTCCTTTAATCCATGCCTATGAAACTGACACATTTTCAAAATAATACCTGATTTCAAAATATTAGCTGTAGTGCCAGCGCTAAAAAAAAATGAGGCAGCGCCTGATCTTTTAACAATGCACTTCAACTGTGCGAGAGCTGAAATGGCTGGGGTGGTGCTGCACGGACAAGCCAAGGTCAGAGAGAGAGAGAGAGATGATGATGGCAGAACGAAAGAAAGAAAGAAAGCAGGAAAGAGCCCGGGGAGAGTGGAGTGGTTAAATCCACCGCCTCTGCAACCACTTGATCAAACCCTGCCTGAGCGTTCGCCTTTCCCCACAGGGATCATTAAAGATTCATCTACCCTAATCATCAGTGGAGACAGAGGAAATACACTGCACCTGTTTGACCTAAAATGTTTTCTCTTAAGACGGCCCATACTCAGATATTAAGAGTGCTTTCAACAACCGAAAATAAATAAATGAATAGATATAAAAAAAAAAAAATCTTTCTATTTTACTTGATTTGATTCTTTTAATGAAATGCGTTTTGCTTGTTCTTTTATATGAATTTGATCTTCGTCTCGATCAAGTGGGTTTTATTCGGAATCTTATTTTACTTAATTATGGCATTCTATCCCTGTTTTTATGCTCATTCTATGTCTTTTTTCATGTGAAGATGCATTCTATGTATTCTTATTTTTTACTATTATTATCAAGTTTTATGTGAAGCACTTGGTGCATGTAATTTCTTTGTTGTAAAGCACTTTGAGCTGCATTTCTTGTATGAAAGGTGCTATACAAATAAAGTTGATTATTATTATTATAAATAAATACCAGCCCACCTAAATAAGATATTATTGAAGTAGTAGTTTCTGCAAACAAGCAAGACTCTCACACCCAAGTTTAGAGCACTAAAGTGCCATGTCCACCAAAGACCTGTGAAAAAAGCGCTACTGTTTATTTTTTCATTATTTCCTATGGAAAAATCACACTTTCAGCACTTATGACCCAAAACAAGTACCTGACCTCTTTAGCACACACCTGTTCTCAGGCTGAAGCAACTTCAACTTCTGTCTGAAGCGCGCCGCTCATCAATGTCGCTTCAGAGTTATGCCAACCAATCACGAAGCAGGGGCGGGACCTAGAGAGGCATCCTGCCGTTTATCATAGCAACAACACCCGGACACGTCCTCTCAGCTCACCTGGTGCTGCCAAAGCGCTCAGCACCGGCACATAAAGTACTTAAGAGGTCGCCGGTGGACACGGTCCCTAAAGGGGGGAAAAATCCAGGCCAGAGCGCAAGAGAAACGCAAGTAGGGCATACAATTGTAGAAAATGTATCCATCTGAGGGAGCCCAGTCGCCCATTTAAGGTCCCACATTACATGCTTCTGAAAACATTAGCCTTGAGTGTTTCTTTAACCCCTTGTACCCTGACTTTAGCTGACTTTCCCCTTAAAGGAATAGTTCACCCAAAAATGAAAATTCTGTCATCATCTCCTCCCCCTCATGCCAGTTGAAACACAGGTGAAGTTTGTCCATATAACACACAGGGAGGCTGCCAGCACAACTCCATAGCAGCCTTCTCCAAAACAACTGAAGTCAGTGGGGACCAGTTCTTCAGAGTTCCAAAAAGACCTACAGTATATTTACACCATCATTTAGTGCAAATCTTAACTACAGCTGATTGATTTGCAACAAATAATGGTGTATAGGTCTTTCTATTCACAGTGTGATTGTTTGGCTGTTTTTGTTTTGGAACTCTAAAGAACAGGTCCCCATTGACTTCAGTTGTTTTGGAGAAGGCTGCTACCAAGTTGTGCCGGCAGCCTCCCTGTGTGTTATATGGACTAACAAATTTCACCTGTGTTTCATTTGGCATGAGGGTGAGTAGATGATGACAGAATTTTCATTTTTGGGGGAACTATTCCTTTAAGTAGCTTCAAAGTTAGACATTTGTTTTTTCCCTAACTGTACAACAATGTCACATCCATATTCTGTATCTGCTTGTTCCAATGCTTTCTTGAAGCTCTAGCTGCTTATATTGAATGAAATATTCAAATACAAGACGCCATGTTTTTATGGCTGCACCATTACATCAAATGGAAAAAATCTAGATGATTGTGCATCATTATATACACATTTCCCTGTATGTAGCATGACATGTTTGGTGTCTTTGGAAAACTTGTTATCTTGACTAGAATTTAATATAAAGTTCTGTGGGTTTGAACAAAGCTTGGCCGTGCGACCTGCGTTTGTAACGATGGAGCCAGTGAGGAACAGGTTAAAATAAACAGCAAAACACCAACACAAATACACAGTGGTCAGCTCTTCAACTGGCTTCTGAGTCACTCTTACACTGCAGTCTGCCCTGTCAAGCCAAGGTTGAAGGTGTCACTGTGTGTGTGTGTGTGTGTGTGTGTGTGTGTGTGTTTGTATGAGAGGAAAATGTGAGTGTGTTTACTGTATGTCTATCTGTTTGTGACTTTGTCTAGAGTTGACATCATTGTTCAAGCAGCCCCCCCCTCCCTCTCTCACACACACACACACTGACCTCTATGTGAAAGTCAAATGCACAACACTCCTGCCTGTCAAACTATATCATTCTTTGCAGCAGACAGACAAGCAAAGACAGAGAAACACACTTACAAACACACACACACACACACACACACACACACACACACACACACACACACACACACACACACACACACACACACGCACACACACAGGTGGACTCTGTCTGTCATACAATCTCATGGAGTGATGGGATCACACATTTCCGTCACCCTGCCGATAACCATATGACACATCTCTCACCCTGCTTCCCCTCCTTTTCTCTCCGTCTCCCTCTCCACCGCTCTCTCTCTCTCTCTCTCTCTCTCTCTCTCTCTCTCTCACACACACACACACACGCCTTGACTATGCTTCAATTACTTTAATCAAGTGGCAGAGAGAGTTTACAAAAGACATAAAGACAGAGTGTGAACAGGATAGTGAAACACAATTCGGTCAGGCAGCAAATTAAGCAGAAGCTATTGGTCGTGTCAGTTTCTCATGCATTAATGTATGCGTGATGTGTCTCTCGCAGTGTAATATGTTTTTGATCTGATGCCGACACATATATTGTTATTCTGTTAATCTGCCGTAGGTCTCGGCTGGCTGATTTCCACATGAACTGCCAGGTGACGTCTCACACTGTCACCAGCTGCCCACATGACAACTACCACGGCTGCCTCATGGCCTATGTTGGCCTCATCGGTAAGTTACGCAATGATATTTGGGTGTCCTTTAATCCAGTGGTTCTCAACGTGGGGTCCGGGGACCACCAGGGGTCCTTGAGAGGGGTTCCAGTGGGTCCCAAGCAAATTGATGCATTGTTAAACTTCAGCATTATTTCATTTAGAAGAAGTGAACACAATTAGAGAATGTAGAAGAATGACTGTTTTGATCATAGTTTCTCTGTTATCTCTCTACCTACAATACAGATAGTCATGGAGTTCTGGATAAAATCATATCTGACAATAAAAATATTCTCAGATTTGGGTACGAGAGACAAAATCTCATCAAATGGGGGTCCTACTGTGGCTCTAATGTGGACTAAATTAGGGGTCCTTGATATGAAAATGGTTGAGAATCACTGCTTTAATCAATATGCCTATATAAGTAAAATGACTTTGGTTCAAATATCTGCAATTATCAGTTGACTGGACAGACAGATTGCAGGTCGCTATTTCTCTGGAAATCATCCCCTGATTCAATTTCACAATTTGCTGAAAAAAAAAAAAATCCTCTTTGCCTTACTTCCCTACCAATCTCTATCTTAATTCTCATTCCTCCCCATCGTTAACTCCTTCCCGCTCTCTCACGTTTTTTTTTCCTCTGGCTCAGGCTCGGATGTAACGCCTAACTACAGTGACAGCAGTCCTTCCAACATCACCATCAGCCTGTGGTGCACCTGCAGGGGCACTGGCAACCAGGAGCACGAGTGTGACGCTTTCCACCGGGACTTCACACACAACACCTGCCTCAGTGAGTTGTTGTTTTTCTGTGTGTGTGTGTGTGTGTTTGTGTGTTCTTCCTTTTCTATACTTATGCGGACCAAATAGAGACACAAAGATAGAAAGATGTTTTGGGGATAGTTTTGGGGTAGGTCTTGGGTTTTCTCATTAATATTAACGACCCCTCTGTTCTGATTGGCTAACCGTTTCGAGAGTGAAACGTGAGACACTGCGGCCAGGCAGCTACAGGTAGGGAAAACTCTCCGGTAATAAACAATGACAGCCGCTCAATCGTTTTGAAAAAAACACTTTGTTAGTCTATTATTTCTTATAAAAATGATAATGAGCGAACCTTTGTGACGCCACAAAGTTACAGAAGTCCAAACGGCTCGTTTACAGGCTCGCTTTTCTAATATGGATTGTGTGGATTTAGTTGGCAAGGGAAATTGAAACGATATGGGACCTTTAAAATTAGAATTAAGTTAGGATAAGGGTCGCCTTTATGTCTTTATGTCTTTATTAGGATCCCCATTAGCACCAGCATAACAACTGACTATTCTTCCTGGGGTCCACCACACATACAGACATACACACTTATACACACTATAACCACATAAACACAACAAACACAACAGCTCATCTCATTGAATTAACAATCAAATACATACGGAAGAGAAACAATATTGTCATCCAGACATCAAGCCAAACCCAAAAAGTCAATCACAATTCCTCAAAAATAATAGCAAACTTATAAATCCTTGTCTGAATGACCTTCTTAAATTATATATTTATCCATCCTGCACTTTCACACATGTAATTCCAAGAAAATAACAATCTGTATTCTGAGCTCTCCCTCTGTTGACTGTCTGGTCTCCTTATTTCTTCTTGGAAATAACAGTCTCCCCTGTCTGCACTGTAGCACAGCGCTCAAGGAGAGCTTGTCTGAAACAACCACTGACTAAACTGCTATAGGAAGTTATCACACAGAGAAAAAACTTTGAGCAATCACATCAATGGACGGCCACGGAGCAGTGATTGAACTGGGTGGTGGGGAGTGTGGTTGTGTGTGTGCGCTGGCAAAATAGTAGCTAACGCAGGGAAACTGGGCCCAAACAGTAGTAGTGAGCAAGCTATTCAACGATGGGCTACAATGAAATAACATACAAAGACACCTTTGAAAATTTTATATGCGTTGTAGTTCTTCAAATGAAGGGAACGAATGCGCAAAACATGCCTCTGATATTACCAAATCCAAAACTTTTTGCAATTTATATTTTATTTTCATTGGCGATCTAGCTACTACCAGCTAACTTAATGAGTTAGCTACTTAGTTTGTGTTGCTTGTGGGGTAGCCTAGGTGCTAGCTGCATGGAGAATCAGGGAATGGACAACCTGATAGACGAATGGGATCCACTGTGTATTCTGTAGACTGGGGTTAAGGTTAAAGGAATAGTTCACCCAAACATGAAAATTCTGTCATCATATACTCTCAGCCCAAATGAAACACAGGTGAAATTTGTTAGTCCATATAACACACAGGGAGTTTGCCAGCACAACTCCATAGCAGCTTTCTCCAAAACAACTGAAGTCAATGGGGACCTGTTCTTTAGAGTTCCAAAACAAAAACAGCCAAACAATCACACTGTGAATAGAAAGACCTATACACCATTATTTGTTGCAAATCAATCAGCTGTAGTTAAGATTTGCACTAAATGATGGTGTAAATATACTGTAGGTCTTTTTGGAACTCTGAAGAACTGGTCCCCACTGACTTCAGTTGTTTTGGAGAAGGCTGCTATGGAGTTGTGCTGGCAACCTCCCTGTGTGTTATATGGACAAACTTCATTCAACCTTTATTTAGATCTCAGAGATCATTGAGGGTATACCCTCATTTACAATGATGCTGAGAGTACAGAGTAAATACACATAACAAAAACAACCAACGAGAAAACAAATAAACAAACAACAACAACCAAACACAGTTAAAAACAGTTACATTCACGAGTGGTGCAGTTTGCAATTATGGTTTTAAATTGACCCAAATGTACAATTGTGTCCAGTTTCAATGTATGTTGCAAAGTGTTCCAGGTGTGTGCAGCACAGAAACTAAAGGCAGTCTTACCAAGTTCAGTGTTTGTACACAGTACTTCGAGCATTAGCCAATCCCTTGAACGAGTTGAATAGTGACTATAGGACCAATTTAATAAAGAAGTAATATATGATGGCAAGTTGCCAATAAGGGCTTTATAAATAAAGAGGAACCAATGCCTGTCACGTCTTACCTTAAGGGATTCCCACCCAAGCTTTTCATACAAGAAGCAATGATGTGTGGAATAACTGTCATCGGTAATAAATCTTAGGGCGGAATGATAAACTGAATCTAGGGGTTTAAGAGTAGAGGCAGAGGCGTGTCCATAGATAACATCACCATAATCCAAAACAGACAAGAAGACAGCCTCAATTATCCGCTTCCTACTGAACATAGGAAAATTAGCTTTGTTTCTGTACTTCACCTGTGTTTCAACTGGCATGAGGGGGAGGAGATGACAGAATTTTCATTTTGGGTGAACTATTCCTTTAAGATTATTTTAGGCTAGGTAGGTAGAGTTGAGGGTGGAGATAAGAGGTTAGGGATTGAATGTAGTCAATTAAGGTGCTCACTAGTAATAAGTAATACAAAAATGTGTGTGTGTGTGTTAGAGTGTGAAGTGAAGTGTGTGTGGCGTACGGCAGTGTTTGAGTGAAAAAATCAGAACGAAAGAGAGAGAATCAAGGAGAGAGGATAGAAGGAGCGGAGAGAGTAGAAAGGTTCAGGACTACTGTATGTGTAGAAGATCCCAAGGTGTTTCTCTTTAAATAACACTGACCTGACCCAGCTACAATATCTCCTCTCCACCTCCTCACTCAAACAAACACAGTGTGCATATATGAATATCCATCTGTGCAAACATGTGCTGTTGCAGTAGAATAACCAAGACAAGCATCCAACCATCCGATCATCCAAGGTGGTGAAATCAGAGAAGTTTTTGGACTTTTTTGTCCTTTTTTTGGCACATTAATAGCAGAAGTGTAAAGTGTAATGCATCTTCAGTCCATAGCAACTATGCAAATAAACCTTTGCACACATATCCAATCAGGAAGCACATGCAAAACAACCAGTCGGCACGCAGCTTGGATAGTAATCATGCATACTATTGGATATATGAGAATTATTTTCCTACTTGGAAAATTCATATGAATGCTATTGAAAGTAGGATGATTAAGTCGGAAAGCCAGAGAAAATTTTGCTACCTGAGTTTCGAGTTATGACGCAATGGTAACCTGTAACCTTGTCAACATGGCAGAGAAGTTGAGATTTGTGTCAGTTAACAGTACAAATACACTTATATACACATCAAAATTAAATTAAATTCAATTAAATTAGGTTCATTAAATTAGCTTGTAAGCTGCAGGGTGTTCATGATTGATTATCGCTTGATTTTCCACCAAAATAACCTGTAAATGCAATTAGGGCTGGGCGATAATTCATTATTATCGTTTATCGTCTTTCAGTGGAATCATGTTGTGATGATATGAAGATATTTTTTAATATCGTGACACACATTTCTGCTGTCTAAATTGATGATGACAAGCAAATTTTACTTAAAAACTCTGATAAAATGAGGTATGGTAGGAATATTATTTGAATATTTCTGTTTTGTTTGACATCACACCTAACATTACCATTCGGTTCAATGAGATGAACATGAATTTGATTATTTAACGTGATTTTGCATACATGAACCATATCGTGATATATATTGATATCGAGAAAAATCCTTATGATTATCGCCATATTGATTTTAACCATATCGTCCAGCCCTAAATGCAATGCTGTTTAGCAGCTGACTAGCATGTCCCAGATGTCGGACCTTCCCCACCAGCACCTGAATGCGGCATAATACTTACGTTAATACGTCAAAAATGGATTGTCATGATACTGGTGGATAGGGAACAAGCAAGATGAGGCGTTTACTGTCAATTTTAAATGATGTAAATATCATAAGGCGAATGCGTGATGTGCGTGGCAGTCTGAGGGAAAGAGAAACCCGACTTCATTGTGTGTGTTTAATGCCAGATATAAATATAATACAGCTACATCAGATCTAGACACACATATCTGGATATGAGAGGCATTTTAAAGGCAGGTGGCATCCTTTTCTCCTTCTCTTTCCACAGAAAATGCCATCCAGGCGTTTGGATATGGCTCAGACGGAGGGACTCTGCCTGTCACGGAGCCGCTGGCCACTTTCTTCCCCCCCGCCCAGCCGCCAATCATCTCCAAGCCCGCCCCTTCCCTACACGGCAACGCCATCAAGCCCATGGACAGTGCTTGCGTGTTTTCCACTTGTGCCAACCTGCAGGTGAGTTTTGCCTGTATAGGATGTGTGTGTGTGTGTGTGTTTTCCTACCTGAGCCACACTGAATGTCAAGAAGGGTGAACTCTAACTTCCAGCAGCCAAACTAGGAGGAGAGAAAGACAGGCGGACAATATATATATGCAGATAAGCATGAGCAGATCTGAGCAGAATAGATTTGAGTGTATCCCTCTTCTTAACCTCCGCACACGTTCAGCTTCATCCTGCCAGCATTCTGGGGAAAGGGGAAAACCATCCATTATGTACAGGGAAGGGGTGTGAGGGTGGGGGTTAAGGGGCATTATAAATGGCTATCCATTATGTAAGAGGTTTAGAGTATGAATTATTGAATGCGCCGACACGTTATTTGACTGGAAGAGGAGATATCTCGCCCCAAATTGCTCCATATACTCCAGACACTCGCATATACACTCTTAGCCGGGGAGATGCGGAGTGTGTACCTCTGAAGAGTAGAGCACACAAGAGTAGAGCCTCCTCCACCCGGGTGTGCGGAGACACTATTGATAATTCATGTAAGTGTATGAGAAATATAATGAGGGAGAGATAAAAAAAAAAAAAGGAGAGACAGAGAGCACAGCTAAGTTACATTGGACAAACTCCCAGTGGAAACCCTATATACAGACTTTTGTAGACATATTTGAATGGCAAAAATATAGATGTAGGGCTGAATGTCAGATGCTGATTCCCATTAATAACTAATATTCCATAGGTGGAAAAACTCCACAGTGTAAGCAAAATGTACATGCTTCAATTTAAAGTGGTAATCCTCAATTTTATTTTTTATTTTTTATTTTTTTTAATATATCTCGATCTGTGGTGCTAAGCGGTCACTGCTGTGGTGTTTTCGCACTGCACGGACTACCCGGTTCTTCTTCTATTGATTCTAAACAAACCGCTGTTGCCGCTGCTGGAAACATAACATACATCACCGGCCTGCATTTTTAGAACAGCGAATGCATGAACCGGGTATAGGTCACGTCACTATTGTGTTACACCGATCGTCGATAAAGGAGAGCAAAATGGAGGGTTATTTTGAAAAATGTTTCCCTCCCAAGAGAACAGGAGGAAATCCAAATCCTCCTCGGCGAGGGAGACACTGACTGCTGGCCTCTGGCTGCTCAGTGTGTGTCAGCATGCTATAGCTGGTGGGACAGTGACAAAGAGTTGTTTTGAAAATATCTGTTACTAATAATTATTCGAATCAACTTTTGATTGTCCACCAATATTAGCTCATCGTTAATGTTTAGTCTAATAAGCCTTGCTCTCCTCTACATCAGTGATTCTCAACCTTTTTCATATCAAGGACCCCTAATTAGTCCACATTAGAGCCACGGACCCCCATTTAATACGATTTTGTCTCTCGGGCCCAAATCTAAGAATATTTTCAGATATGATTTTGTCCAGAATTCCATGATTATCTGTATTATAGGAGATAACAGTGAAATATGATCAAAATAGTCATTCTTCTACATCCTCCAATTGTGTTAACTTCAACTTCATCAATTTGCTGGGGACTGCCTGGAAGCCCCTCAAGGACCCCTGGTGGTCCCCGGACCCCACGTTGAGAACCACTGCTCTACATGGCATGAAACTCCGGACTTTCATGATGTGAGGATCACACACCAGCAGAGTTTAAGACAGTGGTTCTCAACGTGGGGTCCGGGGACCACCAGGGGTCCTTGAGGGGGTTCCAGTGGGTCCCAAGCAAATTGATGAATTCAATTCAGCATTATTTCATTTACAAGAAATGAACACAATTAGAGAATGTAGAAGAATGACTGTTCGGATCATAGTTTCTCTGTTATCTCTCTACCTACAATACAGATAGTCATGGAATTCTGGACAAAATCATATCTGACGATAAAAATATTCTCAGATTTGGGTCCGAGAGACAAAATCTCATCAAATGGGGGTCCTAATGTGGACTAAATTTGGGGTCCTTGATATGAAAAAGGTTGAGAATCACCGGTCTAAGACACATCCCGAGAGAGACAGACAGTGAGACAGTCGGAAAGAGGTGGAGAAATGCGAGAGAGACGATATAAAAAGAGTGAGAGATGGAGAAAAGCATGCGATGTTGCAGTGCACAGCATTGTCCTGCATATTAGCCCATGTTTTCTGAATCATATCATTTCCCCAAAGCACATGAATGCAGCTATCATTTCCTCTGTAAGCCATGCTGAGCAGTCAGTTTATAGGAAATAGACCCTGTGGAAGCGTACGGTGTCATAAGAGGTTACCGCGGCAACAGTCAATATGATAATGATCCATCCACATGGTCTAATGATCAGTGCAACAGCCATGCATGTATGTGCCGGCGTACACGCGTGTATCCTGTGTGCGTGTATGTTTCGGAGAAAATGGTAATGATTTCCAGACTCCATTTTCTGCTCTCGATTTATTCCCCCCCTCCCCCCCCCCCCCTCCCCCCGTCCCTGAAAAGAGTTCTCATCCGTGCTCGTCGAGCGATAAGATCTGATTGGCTCTCCCACCCAGGCAACGGGAGGAGATATGCTAATGAAGCGCTGACAAAGAGGCTGATGGAAGACGGAGATAAACGGGAAAGCGAGAGAGACTTTGTGTGTGTGTGTGTGTGTGTGTGTGTGTGTGTGTGTGTGCATATTTCGTTTACGCTGACATTACTTCATAGTAGTATCAGCTACAGCTAGAAAGCGCTACTTAACCATTTCCCTCCCTCCCTCCCTGGAGATAATCACAGGAAACTGAAGCAGCCCTCAAAACACTTCCTTTATCAGAGCCACAGTGACAGATACAGTACAGTATGTCTTTGAATGGAAGGTTGGCTTGATAACACCAATGTGCCATTTAAAGAGTTAGGACTGATCAGAGAGTTTAATTATCCTCATCGCGAGCGGGCCGACAAAGAGGGGAAAGACAAAGCAACGCTGAAATATAAAGAGGAATGTTTTTTTTTTATGCTTTCCCATAACGTGTCCCTCGCTTTACAGGACGGAGGAGGGCAGAAGTGCATCCCCTCCGATGAGTTTGAGTGTGAGGAGGTGAGGAGCTTGTCATTATGTGTGTGTGTGTGTGTGTGTGTGTGTGTGTGTGTGTGTGTGTTTTCTTACTTTTGTCAAACGAATTAAGACAATAGCAGGTTGTGCAAAATAACACCCTTCACATCTCTCTCTCCCTCTCCCTCTCTCTCTCTCTCTCTCCCACACACACACACACACACACACACACATCTGACAGCTGATTAACGTCTCTCATATTTGTTTCTTTTCTCTGCTCTCCATCTGTTCACACCATCCGAGTTCAATGTCAACTCAAACAAGCACACAATTTTCACAATATGATATTGTGATGTGGTAAAAAAAAAAAAAAAAAAAAATGTTTTGAACTGTTTTCAACTTCTATTTAATTGCAAAATGTTTACTGTATTGTTTTACTTATATACCCATCCTACAGTAGTCTCTTCACTCCACCTAACACTGTATGAAAGACAATATGCTGTATGTTTATATGTAAAAAAAAACACAATACCGATTTTTATTTGATGATTTTATTCGCTCTCTCCCTTCTTCCCACAACCCTCTCTTCCTTCCTTCACCCGTCTTCTCCTTCTCCCTCTTCCCACACCTCCTCTCTCCTCATCCAGGCCCTGTTGGCCCGGGGGTCCATAGACTCCCAGGACACCGAGGGGGCGAAGAGCAGCACCCGGCAACCGGCGCCACTCCTCCGCCCCGTCTGTGTGACCGTGTGTGTGTCCATCCTGGCAAAGTTGTTGCTACTTTAGGTCTTGTGAAATGTGAACACACACACACACACACGCGCACACACACACACACACACACACACACACACAAGCAAACACACACTCGCTTCCCCTCTGACCGGCAAAGACCTATCTCTCCATCCCGCAGACAGTCATTGTGACATCACATCCTCCGCTACCGGAAAATGTCAAGCAGACAGACTAGCCCCCCCCCCCCCCCCCCAAAAAAAAAAAAAATCAACAGCGATCATTTTGAGAAGAGAAAAACTATTTTTAGAGGAGGTTCAGCGGCGAGATTAGCAGCCTCTCTCTCTCTCTGCCGCACACAGAGACAATCGACGAGAAGAAAGGAAGAAAGAAGCGAGAGAGAGAGAGAGAGAGAGAGAGAAAGAGAAAGAGAGACGCTTGGGATTTTTTTGGATCACAGCGACTCCCGTTTCCAATGCTCCAAATGTCTGGAGGGTTTGTGTTGCTTTTTTTTTTGTGTGTTTTTTTTTTTCATTCCCTCCAGCTCTTTTGGATCCGAGACAGTTGGGCTGAAACGCGGGGGGGGGGACTCTGGCTCAAGTGCAAACACACACACACACACACACACTAAAAAGTCTATAAAAGGCTGGACGGGACAGGACAGATCCTTCTACTCTTGCTTGTCAGCTCAATTTATCACACCTTTCGGACCTCGCTCGTGGCAAGAAATCAATACTACATACATTCAAAAGCACACACACACACACACACACACAGGAACATACACACACACACACACACTCCGTCACCTTCCCCCCCTAGACCTCGTTAGCTGGTAAACAGGGTCCCCACACTGACACAAACACACACACATGCTGTTACACCAGTGTGCTTTTGCTGGTCATTATCTCTCTATCTTTTTTTTTTTTTTTTTTTCCCGGTTGACATCCTGTACAAAATACATTTAATGTGGAAAAAAAAAAAAAAAAAAAAAAAATTGTAAATCTAACGGAATCTCAATGGAAGAGTGTACATTTCACTTCAGTGTAAAATAGTGCGTGGGCGTGATTGTGGGTCCGAGTGTGTGTGTGTGTGTGTGTGTGTGTGTGTGTGCGCAAATGTGTGTGTGTGTGTGTGTTTCTTTACGTGAGTGTGTGGGGGAGAGTGCGTGGGAGTTTTTTGGGGGGTGTGTATAGCGCATCTGTGTACGGGTGCTCATTGTGTTTAACCTTTGTGTGTGTGTGTGTGTGTGTGTGTGTGTGTGTGTGTGTGTGTGTGTGTATGGGTTCAGTCAGTGTGTATCATACCTCTGGCCACTACTGTGGAGTATTTTCTATGTTCGTGGATGAGACCAGGATGTGGGGGGAAAAAGGGACTAAAAGGCGGGGATTTGCTCTCCTCCGTCTCCGGGGGACGGAAAAAAGAAGAGAGAAGATCGGTGTCTGTGTCTATGAGCGTGGCCTTACTTTATTTGTGATTTCTTACATACTTGACTGAAGGAGGAAGGATGATCGTGGTGGCTGAGTGGAGGAGAGAGAGAGAGAGAGAGAGAGAGAGAGAGAGTGAGAAGAGGAGTCGAGGGGGGAAAAAAATGGGAGGTTGTAAAATTTGCTGGTATATTTGTAAACTTTTAACAGCGCTACGGCAGTGTATCTGAAATATGTGTCAGGAGATCTAATAATAAAAGTAACATCTGTAACACCGGCTCTCGACTTTTTTTTGCACGTGCTTTTTTGAAAAACTGGCTTTCTTAAAGGAATAGTTCACCCAAAAATGGAAAATTCTGTCATCATCTGTCTAAGTTTGTCCATATAACACACAGGGAGGCTGCCAGCACAACTCCATAGCAGAGCTTCTCCAAAAACAACTGAAGTCAGTGGGGAGCAGTTCTTCGGAGCAGTGGTTCTCAAAGCGGGGGCCCGGGGCACCCCCAGGGGTCCTTGAGGGGGGGTTCCAGGGGGTCCCCAGCAAATGATTGATGATTTGTTAAAGTTGAAGTTAACACAATTGGAGAATGTAGAAGAATGACTATTTTGATCATATTTCACTGTTATCTCTCTGCCTATAATACAGATAGGCATGGAATTCTGGACAAAATCATATCAAACAATATTCTTAGATTTGGGCCCGAGAGACAAAATCGTATTAAATGGGGTCCGTGGCTCTAATGTGGACTAATTGGGGGTCTTTGATATGAAAAAGGTTGAGAATCACTGATGTAGAGGAGAGCAAGGCGTATTAGACTAAACATTAACGATGAGGCTGCTAATATTGGTGGACAATCAAAAGTTGATTAGAATAATTATTAGTAACAGATACTCCATCAAGTAACACAATGACAATATTGTATGACTATTTTGGTCATGGGTTTCATACACTTTCTGTAATAAAACATCTAAAAGCAAAAATCTTATCAGACGGGGGACCCTGGGACAAAATCTTATCAAATGTGGTCTAATTTGTGTCAGTTTAGGGGTCCTTGACGTGAAAAAAGTTTGAGAACCACTGCTTTAGAGTTCCGAAACAAAAAACAGCCAAACAATCACACTGTGAATAGAAAGACCTATACACCATGATTTGTTGCAAACCAATCAGCTGTGGTTAAGATTTGCACTAAATTATGGTGTAAATATGAATGAATGAATGAACTTTATTTTGGTTGTTCACATTAAAAAAAAACCCAAAACTGTACATTTCTCAAGATTAAAATTATTATAACCAAAAAAGGGTTGGGCAGAAGCAATGCTTTTTTTTTTAGCCCACCCTGTACATTACATCAAACAACTCAACACACTTTCAAACAATTTTTTTTTTTTTTTTTTTTTTTTTTTTTCCCATTATGCTCACATTCCTCCATAACAATATGTAAATTATATTCTTTATTCAATTAAACAAATTAAATATACTGTAGGTCTCTGAAGAACTGGTCTAACAAACTTCACCTGTGTTTCAACTGGCATGAGGGTGACAAGATGATGACAGAATTTTCATTTTTTTGGGTGAACTATTCCTTTAAAATTTGACCTTTGACTCAACTTTTTTTTCCCTTCCATATGTCCCCTTTGCCTAACAGTGAGCACTGAATAAGTCGTGAGTGATTCATAATTCTTTCAGAGCAGCCCAGGCAGACTGGCTGCCGATACCTGATGAAGTACGGCTGATTAAAAAAAAACCTGCTTACACTCTCGCACGGTGACTCACACTCAGACGGAGATTAGTGAGCCAGGCAGAGAGAGAGAGAGAGAGAGAGAGAGAGATAGAGGGAGAGACGGGGCAGACCGGATGCGTTTTTTTTTTTGACAGGCAGACAGATACGCAGGAGTGTGTTTTGACGATGAGGCATCCAAAAGGATAGATTAAACACACACACACGCACACACACACACACACACACACACACACACACACACACACACACACACACACGGATCCACTGACCGCACACGCGTGTGGGCGTGTGTCAGAAAAAGGATACGCATTCCCCCAGCTCCTTATCTCTCTATTTCACACAGCTCTGTCACACTTTGTCATCCTTTTTACGTCCTCTCCCCTCTCTCTCTCTCTCTCTCTCTCTTCCTTGCTATCAACTCTCCCTCTCTCCCATTGCAGCCGGAGCTAATCCCTGCACTTATTCTCCCACTTTGATTCAGACACCGCTGATAACAGGTAGTGTGGAAATCAGACTCGATCCATCCGTCTCCATTTCCTCCCCTTTTTTTTTTTCCGCACTGTGTCCCTCTGTCATATTTGCTCTGCTCTCCTTTACATCTCCATTTTATTTGCTCCGTCTGGCCCACAGCTTCCCTCCTCTATTCTGTCCATCCGACCGATTATTGCCTTTACTTTTCTTTTACCGAGGCACCTCCTATCTTTTTCTCTCTCTTCTCTCAGCTCTGTTCTTCCTCTCCTCTTCTATTCTTCCTCTCCTCTCCTCTCCTTTCCTTTCCTTTCCTTTCTGTCTCTTCCCTCCTCTCCTCTCCTCTCTCCTGCCCGCTTTTCTCCTCTCCCCCTCTCCTCTCCTCTCCTCTCCTCTCCCCTCCTCTCCTACCATCCTCTCCTCTCCTACCATCCACTCCTCTCCTCTCCTCTCCCCTCCTCTCCTACCATCCTCTCCTCTCCTACCATCCTCTCCTCTCCTCTCCTCTCCCCTCCTCTCCTACCATCCTCTCCTCTCCTACCATCCACTCCTCTCCTCTCCTCTCCCCTCCTCTCCTACCATCCTCTCCTCTCCTACCATCCTCTCCTCTCCTCTCCTCTCCCCTCCTCTCCTACCATCCTCTCCTCTCCCCTCCTCTCCTACCATCCTCTCCTCTCCTACCATCCTCTCCTCTCCTCTCCTCCCTTCTTTTCTCCTCTCCCCTCCTCTCCTACCATCCTCTCCTCTCCCCTCCTCTCCTACCATCCTCTCCTCTCCTACCATCCTCTCCTCTCCTCTCCTCTCCTGCCCTCTCCTCCCCTCCTCTCCTCTCCTCTCCTCCTCTACTTTGTCCATCCGACCGATTATTCTTTCATGACTCACTCTCCTTTACTTTTCTTTACCAAGGAACCTCCTATCTTTTCCTCTTTCCTCTCCTCTCCTATTTTTCTTCCTTTCCTTTCCTTTCCTTTCCTTTCCTTTCCTTTCCTTTCCTTTCCGTCTCTTCCCTCCTCTCCTCTCCTCTCCCCCTCTCCTCTCCCCTCCTCTCCTACCATCCTCTCCTCTCCTCTCCTACCATCCTCTCCTCTCCTCCCTTCTTTCTCCTCTACCCCTCTCCTCTCCCCTCCTCTCCTACCATCCTCTCCTCTCCTCCCCTCTCCTCCTCTCCTCTCCTCTCCCCCTCTCCTCTCCTCTCCTCTCCTCCTCTACTTTGTCCATCCGACCGATTATTCTTTCATGACTCACTCTCCTTTACTTTCCTTTACCGAGGAACCTCCTATCTTTTCCTCTCCTCTCAGCTCCATTCTTCCTCTCCTTTCCTTTCCTTTCCTCCCCTCCCCTCCCCTCCCCTCCTCTCCTCTCCTCTCCTCCTCACCTCTCCTTTGTCCATCCGACCGATTATTCTTTCATGACTCACTCTCCTTTACTTTTCTTTACCAAGGAACCTCCTATCTTTTTCTCTCCTCTCAGGTCCATTCTTCCTCTCCTCTCCTATTCTTTCTTTCCTTTCCTTTCCATCTCTTCCCTCCTCTCCTCTCCCCTCCCCTCCCCTTCTCTCCTCCCCTCTTTTCTCCTCTCCCCCTCTCCTCTCCTTTCCTTTCCTTTCCGTCTCTTCCCTCCTCTCCTCCCTTCTCTTCTCCCCTCCTCTCCTACCCTCTTTCTCCTCTCCCACTCTCCACTCCCCTCCCCTCCTCTCCTACCATCCTCTTCTCCCCTCCCCTCCTCTCCTACCATCCTCTTCTCTCCTCCTCTCCTCTCCTACCATCCTCTCTTCTCCTCCCCTCTTCTCCTCCTCTCCTGTCCTCTCCTCTCCCCTCCTCTCCTAACATCCTCTCCTACCATCCTCTCCTCTCCTCTCCCCTCCACCTCTCTCCCCCTCTCCCCTCCTCCTCTCCTCTCCTCCTCTCCTCTCCTACCATCCTCTCTTCTCCTCCCTCTTCTCCTCCTCTCCTCTCCTCTCCTCTCCCCTCCACCTCTCTCCCCCTCTCCCTCCTCTCCTCTCCTCTCCTCCTCTCCTCTCCTCTCCTCCCCTCTTTTCTCCTCTCCCCCTCCTCTCCTTTCCTTTCCTTTCCGTCTCTTCCCTCCTCTCCCCTCCTCTCCTCCCTTCTCTTCTCCCCTCCTACCCTCTTTTCTCCTCTCCCACTCGCCACTCCCCTCCCCTCCCCTCCTCTCCTACCATCCTCTTCTCCCCTCCCCTCCTCTCCTCTCCTACCATCCTCTTCTCTCCTCCTCTCCTCTCCTACCATCCTCTCCTCTCCTGCCGTCTCTCCTCCTCTCCTCTCCTCTTTTCTCCTCCTCTCCTGTCCTCTCCTCTCCCCTCCTCTCCTACCATCCTCTCCTCTCCTCTCCCCTCCACCTCTCTCCCCCTCCCCCCCTACTCTCCTCTCCTCTCCTCCTCTCCTCTCCTCCCCTCTTTTCTCCTCTCCCCCTCTCCTCTCCTTTCCTTTCCTCTCCTTTCCGTCTCTTTCCTCCTCTCCCCTCCTCTCCTCCCTTCTCTCCTCCTCTCCTCTCCTCCCCTCTTTTCTCCTCCTCTCCTCTCCTGTCCTCTCCTCTCCCCTCCTCTCCTAACATCCTCTCCTACCATCCTCTCCTCTCCTCTCCCCTCCACCTCTCTCCCCCTCTCCCCTCTTCTCCTCTCCTCCCCTCTTTTCTCCTCTCCCCCTCTCCTCTCCTTTCCTTTCCTTTCCTTTCCTTTCTGTCTCTTCCCTCCTCTCCTCCCTTCTCTCCTACCATCCTCTTCTCTCCTCCTCTCCTCTCCTACCATCCTCTCCTCTCCTCCCGTCTGTCCTCTCCTCCCGTCTCTCCTCCTCTCCTTTCCTCCCCACTTTTCTCCTCCTCTCCTGTCCTCTCCTCTCCCCTCCTCTCCTACCATCCTCTCCTCACCTCTCCTCTCCCCTCCCTTCTCTCCTCTCCTCACCTCTCCCCTCCCCTCCTCCTCTCCTCTCCCCTCCCCTCCTCCTCCCCTCTCCTCTCCTGCAAGGTAAGGCTCTAACCAGGTTGGACATTCACTGTAATGCTTAATGTCAGCTGGGCTCGCAGCGACAGTGTTGCCGCTCCCACCTCGTCTCCATCGGGACGCGGTGGCCCGGAGAGGAACCCGAGAACGGAAGGAGCCATAATCAGCCACCGGATGAGGGTCAGGCGAGGCGGGGCGGAGGGCGAGGCCGCGGGGCGGAAGGCCGGGGCGAGAGCAAACGAGACCTGACACGCCCGGCCGAACGTCCCGCCTCCCAAAAAAAGACTAATGAAGTTTAAAAGCGGGGGACCAGAAGTTGTAAAGATCTCTCTCCTGACTCATGCGGTGACTATACACACCCCACAGCCACTCTGAGACCCTTGGGCTTTCGCACATTTAATGATGTGCACATGCCGGTGTGTGTGTGTGTGTGTGTGTGTGTGTGTGTGTGTGTGTGTGTGTGTATGTATATGACTGTGCGCTCGTGTCAGAGAGCCCTTTCGAAATCATTTAAATAAAGCAAATCCCCAACCAAAATGTCAGTCTCCCTCTTTGCAGTCAACAGTACTGTGTGTGTGTGTGTGTGTGTGTGTGTTCTTGTACTTCTGTCCTTGTGAGAACCAGTTTGAATTTCATGCCTTCCAAATGAGGACATTTTTGCGAAATAAGGACATTTTGGTCGGTCCCAATATCTTTGAGGGGCAAATTCAGGGTTAGGATGTGGTTTTAGGGTTAAAATGAGATGGGATTAGATTTAGGTTAAGGTAAGGGTAAAGGTTACTTCAGGATTAGAATTAGGATTAGATTTAGGTTAAGGTAAAGGTAAAGGTTAGTTTAGGATTAGATTTAGGTTAAGGTAAAGGTAAAGGTTAGTTTAGGATTAGATTTAGGTTAAGGTAAAGGTAAAGGTTAGTTTAGGATTAGAATTAGGATTAGATTTAGTTAAGGTAAGGGTAAAAATTGGGTTAGGCATTAAGAAATGAATGTTTGTGAATGGAAGGTCCCCACAAGTATAGTGATAGAAATGTGTGTGTGTGCATGTATGTGTGTGTGCGTGTGTGGGGGGGGGGGAGTAGCAGCTCAGAGAGCCCTGTAAAGGTATGTAAGGTCTAAAACAAAAGGGACACTCTGTCTCTGCCTATTGCTATAGCAACAAGTGTGTGTGTGTGTGTGTGTGGGGGGGGGGGGGGCGGGGAGAGAGGTGGGGGGGCCGCAATTATGAAACAACACAGAGAGAGGGGGAGGGCAGAGGTGTTTTGAAGAGGCAGACCGGGAAGACAGGATTTACGACGGAGGAGAATGACATGGCAGCGATGTAAAGAGAATATTTAAAATCCCCCCTCCCCCTCCCCCTCTCTCTCCCCCCCCCCCCCCGGTTTCTGCCTCATTAATTTTCTATCCAGCGTTATCTCCATCTGTTTGCCGGTGTCCTCTCTGCTCCACACGGTGCGATGCGGCAAACCGTGGAACAAACTGCGCACAATCAAAAACCGGCAAATAGGCAAATGAGGATGTTGTGAGCAGATGTGGAAAAAAACGTCTTATATGAACACACACACACACACACACACACACACACACTCATATACTTTATATGGACACATATGAAAGCATGTTGAATGTGTAATCTTTAGGGAGCTGAAAGGATTTTTTTTTTTCAGAAGCCTGTTTCACTAAGTTATTGATGTTCTGCAGTTTTTCATGCTTGTATTTATCCAGCAATGTGCTGTTTTTATACATACAGGCTCACAAAATCATCTTCATGTCCTCCTGCTGACCTGTTACATTTCCAATCTAGACCTATATCATCCAGTATGGCTCACCTTTTGCAGGGATCAAATATATATTTATGGTTTTGCAATAAGACAGGGAAACAGGAGGGAGGGATGTGAGAGGTGGGAGAGGGGATTAAAGCGCCACAGGTTGGAAATAGCATAGTCAAATAGGCAGGAGGGAGATGATGGGAGGTGGGAATATTTCTGAAATCAGAATAGAATAACAATACAATGAGTTCGTTCATATGGGGCTATACACTCGAAATGACACAATGTATCTTCACACACACATAGAGAGAGAGAGAGAGAGAGAGAGAGAGGCTAAGATGAGGAAATCATGTGGAAAATCAAATCCTGAGCTGTCACACACGTCATTCACTGCCGATCGGAATTGCGAAACACACAATTGTCTGCCTCTTGGGAGCAAGGCAGTCTGGGAGATATGCCGAGAGACACTTGCACATACCAACATTCCGCACACACACACACACACACACACACACACACACACACAGCACAGCTGAACTGACAGGACTAAAAGCACTGTAACTGTAACAAAAGCTGAAGATGTCAGCAGCAGTGATAACAGTAACGACAACAGACACACACACACACACACACACACACACACACACACACACACGACTAGCATATATATGGTAGTATGTGTCATAAAGAGCCATAGAGCCCAGAGAGACACGATGTTCACTTATTTCAGCTGACACACCACTCATCACACCGAAGGCAAAATGTGGCTGTAGGTCTTCATTTATATGTATGTATAAATATATATATATATATATATATATATATATGTATGAAAGCGTGTGTGCGGATGTGTGTATGAGAATGACATTACCCAGTCAGCAATACACCACTCTAACGAGAAATGATGTGGGCAACATGACTGCATAAATCAAATCTTTATTCATTTATTTGTCAAATATTTGCAAATGCAACATGAAAACATGCATAGGGAGACAGACTGCCGTGCCTCAGGGTGCTCCGTGCTCAAAGCGGGGACAGAGGAAGCTGTAATCACCGTCGAGTCTCTTGTGCCCCTCCCCGGCATTAGTCAGGTGTTAATGAGACGGGCCGGGCCTCCTCCAGAGATGACCTGTCTCAGCGTGGGGCGCCGGGGGGGGGGGCCTAGATACCTCTCTCTCTGTCTGAAGGGCAGCGGAGGAACCGGAGGAGCGGCTGGTACATTAGAGCAGTAGTATAGACAAGGAGGGATGTAGAGGGAGGAAAAGCACCTGCGGTCAAAAGAAGCCGGAATTGCAACTTTTCCCACTCACTCACACTCACCGGCCACTTTATTAGGTACACAGCCAATCATGTGCCCGCAGCTCAATATATAAAGCATGCAGTTACATGGTGAAGTGGTTCAGTTTTTTTGTTCGACCCGACATTAGAATTAGGGCAACATGCGTGATCTAAGACAGTGATTCTCAGCCTTTTTCATATCGTGGACCCCTAATTTAGTCCCCATTAGGGCCACGGACCCCCATTTGATGAGATTCTGTCACTCAAACCCAAATCTGAGACTATTTTTATTGTTAGATATGATTTTGTCCATAATTCCATAACCATCTGTAATGTAGGTAGAGAGATAACAGAGAAACTATGATCAGAACAGCCATTCTTCTACATTCGCTAATTGTGTTCACTTCTTGTAAATTAAATAATGGTGAAGTTTAACAATTCATCAATTTGCTGGAGACCCCCTGGAACCCCCTCAAGGACCCCCTGGTGGTCCCCGGACCCCACGTTGAGAACCACTGATCTAAGAGACGTTGACCGTATAGTCTTGATTGTTGGATCCAGCATCTCAGAAATGGCTGCCGCCCCGATTTTCACATTAGTCCAGCGTTTCCCAAACTATGGGTCGCGACCCAATTTGGGTCATACATAAAATATTGTACCCCTCATATACTGTCAGATGTCTCCCAATGAAGCTATAGGCCTAAATGTTAGGGCTATGATTGAGGGAGAAGGAGGGGGTAAGCAGTGGGGGGAGGGCTGAGGGAGGGGTAGGCAATTCCCCTCCCTCAGGAGAGAGTGAAAAATGTAAAAAACAAAAAAAAACAAATGAATAAACACGTTATGAAAAAGTAAATGTTTCTGTGAATTTATAATGAATTAAATACATTTCCATATATTTCAATTCATTGTTCTCTGTGTTCTTTGTCTTTGTTGATAGTTTACTAACTTAGATGTCATGGCAACTCATTATGTATTTTTGTGAGTTTTTTGGGTCCCGGGGAGACACCAAATTTATCTTTTTTGGGTCCCCCAAGATGGAAAAAGTTTGGGAACCCCTGCTCTAAGTCTGTAGAGTAAGTTGTTGGCCCTTATGATGAATGGGCCATAGCAACAGATGACCAGCCAGTGCTAGATAAGTGGACCTGACTGTGTGCAGGTATGAGAGTGAGGAGAATTACTGGTGAGACACTGCTACACTGAGCCACTGATGTCATCAATAATGGAACCTGGTCCATGTAATTTGCTGTCGAAATCCCTTTTGAATGCATTAAAAGAGAGAAGAGACGGGCTCCAAAAGGGAGAGGCTGTTTGTGCTCGTGACCAAACAGAAAAAAAAAATATGCTTTGAAAAATTCAGAGCGAGTAAAAAAAAAAAAACACAGCGCATGTGTTTGAGGCAGAAATAATTGGTGGGGACGGTTCATCCTTCATCCTTTAATACTGAGGGGGACCTGACCCTCTGTCTCTCCACACAACTGTAGCTATGGTCAAGAGAGAAAGTGAGTGAAGGGTGAGGATGGAACAAGGAGAGTAGGCCTAAACTCTAAAACACATAATAATTCCATTTTTAGCTGAATACTGCAACATGAGGGGCCACTTGTTTAATCTTACAAGTGAGTTCTTTTTTTTTTTTTTGGGGCTGTGTAAATGTTTGGGAGGATAAATCATGTCCAGGTCCACTAGCACATTTTTGGAATTCATACATTTTTTTGATTTTTTTTTTTCCTAGGGGCTATGCACTTTAGGTCGGTGATATACGAAAAAAAAGAGTGTTTGTCTGTGTTTTCTTGTTCTTATTAATTGCAGCAGTTATAGAGCGTATTCTCAGCTGTGTGTGTGCGCGCATGTGTGTGTGTGTGTGCGTGTGTGTGTATTTTTCCTTGTTTCAGCTGGTCATTGATTATAGCACTGAGTGTGTGTGTGCTTAACAAATCCAAAGCTTCCCCTCCCTTTCTATCAATGCGGACACACTCCAGCGACCGCAATCATTATTCAGAGGAAACAAGAAAGTCTGTGGCCAGGGGGGGGGGTGGGGGGGTGGGGGGGCTGAGACCGGAGTTATTACTATTAGCCGAGTGGATAAATGTGTGGAGCGGCATTGGTCTTCTTTCATTTACCCCCGCGCTTATTTTTTCTCCCTCGCTGCCCCCCTCTACTCTCTCTCTCTCTCTCTCTCTCTCTCTCTCTCTCTCTTGACTATACAGATGTCATGGCTGGCTCTGTGTTTGCTCCAGGACAGGTAAACATCTTTGTGTTGTTCAAAGGTGACATTTTCTACAAAGGATAAAAGACAGAAAAAAACAGACAGACTTTTTTCATCCACAATGCGGTGATAATTTTTTGGTTGTTAGAGGGGGGGGTGTTATCTATCTCTTTCTATGGTTGTGTGTGTGTGTGTGTGTGTGTGTGTGTGTGTGTGTACATTCAAAGTGGAGATCGTTGCTGTGCGAGGTGGTGTTATCGGCGTGATAAGTTGCCGTGTTTAAAGGTGCCAGTATCGGCCGATCTGTATAGCACCGGGAAGAAAGAATAAGACAATCCTTCACGATACATATCTGCCGGAGAAGAGGAGAGGAAGAGGAAGGGAAAAGTAAAGTAGAGAAAAAAAAAAAAAAAAAAAAAAAAAAGACAGGAGAGGAAAAAGACGCGGGAAGAGTCGGGAGGTGAGACGAGAGGACGGTAGAAGCGAAAAGGAGAGAAGTGATGGGAGGAGAAGAGAGGAAGGGAAGAGGGGAGGAGGTGCAAGAAGACAGCTGACCGGAGGAGAGGAGAGGGAGGAGGGGGGGGGGAGGAAAAGAGAGGAGAGAAAAGGGGGGGGGGGGGGGGTGAGACAAGGCCTTTCACTCCTGTCTCTTTGTTTATGGTAATTATACTAATGCTTCAAAATGAATGTGGTGTTGATGTGAAAACGTTACACATAGCACCTTTAAAGGGGAACATCAGCCATTTAATTTTTTTTTTTTTTTAATTATTCAGTTGAACATGAGACACTGCCATGTGCTCATGCAGCAAATCTGCATGAGCATTCATAATTAATTCATCATTTTTTCTTCATTTTTACTTTTTTTTCACATTTTAGAATAACAGTAAAGACATCAAAACTGTGAAATAACACAAATGGAATTATGCAGTGACCAAAAAAAAAGTCTTACATCTTATACTTTAGATCTTTTAAAGCAGCCGCCCTTTGCCTTGATGGAAAGGCAAAGGCTTTGGAAAGAAATTCATACATAGGATCAACTTCACGATTTATATTTGTCTAAGAAACACATTTCAAATATTTAAGCAGAAGCCTTTAGATCAAAATGGCTTAAAGAGAATGAAAAACACTGGGTCCAAACCTTTGACTGGTAGGAGCTGGAGCAGATGGAGAGGGCATCTATCATTTATGAAAACAATGGCAGTGTCTCTTCAATTATGCTTGATTACATTCTGAATAATATTAACATTGTTTAAAATGTCTGATCTAGCCCCGCGTTTAAGGAGGAGGACAAGGGGGGGGGGGGGGCAGAGTAGAAGAGATGAAGAACAGATGGAGGGGACAGGTGAGAGAGGAGGAGAGGTGAAGACGAGAGAAGAGTAGAGAGGAATAGCGAGGCGAGGCAAGAGGAGGAGGAGAAGTTTTGACTCGGGAGTCTCCGGAGTGTGTTTACTCTGTGATCTACATTAGACTTTGTTCCTGCTTCAGGAGATGAACTGAAAGAACAATTCCTCTTAGACACTTTATCTGATCTCCCCCTCAGTACACACACACACACACACACACATACCTACACACACACACACACACACAGTGGATTCTCCCAAGTTCCCCAAAAATCCATTGCTTCTGCTTTAAAAAAAAAAAAAAAAAAAGCTGCCTCCTATATACCTACATAGAGTTATGGGCATTACACAGAGATTCTTCAGAACAACTTTGTTTTTGTTTGGGAAAATGTTTCCGTGTGTGTGTGTGTGTGTGTGTGTGTGTGTGTGTGTGTGTGTGTGTGTGTGTGTATTTGCGGGGGAACAGATGAGTTCAGTCAGAGAAAGTCAAGCTCGATAAAGAACGAGTGTTTCGACCGAGAAACACCAGATCTGCTGATAACTATACAATAACAAATCTTTCGGAATGGGGGTTTCTTTTTGTTTGTGTGTGCCTGCCTTTGTGTCTGTGTCTGTGTGTGTGTGTGTGCATCCGTCTTATTTCATAATTTCATCCGAAGTGTTGTGCCTGCCTTTAAATCATCATGCCAGGGTTTCAGATGCAAGAACACAAAACCAGATACAGCCTTGCATATCATGGCGGATTGCTTTATGCGGTGGAACGGCTGCAACATCTGCTTGTTTACAAAGTTTGCTTCTTCTGCTTGTCGTACTCTTTGTTAATCGCAGGTTCCATTGTTTGACTACCAGACATATGACATATTGCAGTGGTATTCATTTTCCACAGGATCCTCCAAACACTTCACATTTTGGGGTGGAGCAACAGGGCAGCAGACAATGGAAAAAGTGTCTCCTCCCTTTCCCTTTCCGTTGGATCTGTTGATTTCCTTCCTCTCTCTCTCTCTTTCACTAACATTGGATCTTCACTTTTCAGTTATTTTCCATCTTTGTCTCCCGATCTCCTTAAATCCTCTCTCCTGCATCTCTCTTCCCTTTCTGACCCCCACCACCACACACACACACACACACACACACACACACCTCCTTCCTATCTCTCTCTCCTCGGGGCAACTCTATCCTCCCTGTCCCGTCCCTGTTCTGTTTCTGGGCTATTTCAGGAACGGCAGCATCATGTTACTGCACTTTTATTTCCCAACAGCAGCTCTCGATCGGACACATGCTGTATTTGAGGCACGGTGCAGCCCTGATCACTCTGATATATGGTGTATACCCCCCCCCCCCTGTGTATCTTGTTATAACGAGAAACCTTTGTCATTATAACGAGATCTCGTTATAACAAGATATTTTCACGTTATAATGACATCTTTTCTCATTATTACGACATACCAACTTATCTCATTATAACAAGAAATGTTTCTCGTTATAATGACACACCAACATGTTTCGTTATAGTGAACTTTTCTCATTATAACGAGATACCAAGAAACTTTCAAATGTTATAATGAGAAAAAGATCTATAGCCTAATGAGAAAACAGTGTATGGACATCGGAGAAATTGAGAATGGCGCGTTTACACGATTTAATCAAGTTGACTAGACTCATTGAATTAGGCAACTCAGCAACAATCAGACAGGGGGGCTTCATGTTACATGGATCCATACCATAAACACATATGAGCACGCACACACACACACACACGCACACAGAGACACACACGCAGTAATCTCTTACACACACACAGTCACATAAGAAATCAGTATGGCGTTAAATCTAACATATAATTGGATGCTGGATGGTACAAGCTCCACACTGCATCAACAATAAACTGCAGCAGCTGGCTAATACAGTCAACTCAACTCATCCTGACTCAGACACAATCAATATCTCATTATAACGAGAAAAGTTTCTCATAACAAGATATGTTGGTATCTCATTATAACGAGAAATGTTTCTCGTTATAATGAGATAAGTTGGTATGTCGTAGTAACGAGAAAATATGTAATTATAACGTGAAAATATCTTGTTATAACAAGATACTGAGCCGATATTTTTCTCCCGCTGTGACATCAATGCGCTGCCGTACTTTGCAGACACCACATCAACAGCCTTTAACACTATTTGGAATTGATTATCACAATTAACAATTAACAATTAACAATTAACTCACCCACACACATCAGTTTACTCACTGACAGACACTGAAGTACACACACACACACACATATAATTTGACAATGAAATTCATGCATTGTGATTATTCAAATGAGGATCAACGCTGAATACAGATGCGTGAAGAGATGGAAACCCCCTGTTGATGGCAGCTTCCAACCAATTACCTGCAGCAGAGAAGTATATAAAGCCGCCTTTTCCATAGCCCCGTTGGGACTGACACAACACTGCGTGGGTGTCAGTCCCGGGTCCTTGCATTAAAAACCTAGGATTTTGATAGTACAAAAAATTTGACTGGGCCCGGGCAAGGTTTGCAAATCGAATTTTGCCAATCTGACAAGCATCTCTGGATTCCTTGAACCCTTACCTGTTAAGCGGGTGGATCATATTGTGTGAAAGCATTTGCAATAAAGTATAAAATCTCACCTTTGTGTGGCTTGTCCTGGTTATTTTCGTATGGATGTCTTAGAAATGGCTGCCACTCTTCTTCTACGCTTCTTACCTGTGCGGCGAGCTGGAAAACATGCTCTTTGCTGCCCCCTCTGGCCGCTTGAAAAAACACCCGTTGCATCTACTGTTTCCACACATTCACATTTATTTTTTTCTGGTAATTTATTAACGGCTGTTTTTTACCTTTACCTTTTAACCTACTTTTTCCATTCAGTTGCTGCACTAGTGAATCTCCAGCCGCCTAACAGTTATGTTGACAGTGTGTGTGTGTGTGTGTTTGTGTCTAGTTTTTGTAGCTGTGGGTGTATATGTGTGCCTGAGAACATCCGGCTGTGAAAAGGTAACATCAGGCAACATCGGCGTAGTTGGCGAGAGAACAAAATAAATGACCAACTGCAGGTGGGAGCTAAGGTAGATTGTAAACTGTACTAAATAAATGGGTCTGGACCTAACTACTGAGACAGTGTCTGACATCCTGGCACTGGTATGTAGGTTGCTCCAAAAGGAGAGAGCCCTATAGGATAAAAGCTTTGCCCCTAGCTGTTTTCTGTCTAAAGTGGGAAATAAGAGAGAGCTAGGGAGACTGTCAAAGAGTGCCAGAATTAATTGGTTGACTGGTAGTTTTTGTAGTAACACAGAGAAGAAAAAATGATGAGAAAATGGTCAGAGCTGGGCATTCAGTAGATATGGTTTAGTTTAGTCAGTAAGAGAAACACATTCCTGATAGAGGATCTTCAAGTTCTTGATGAAAGGAGGTTATGGACTAGGCATTCCTTTGAGAACAATAATGGCTGAAAGAAGTATGGGGGTTTGCCTGCTGTCTGGTTGAAGAGAATTTATTCTCAGGAACTCAAATAAGAAGAAACCATTCCCAGCTAGGGACATCATGCTTAAGAGTATATCAATGGTATGCCCTCACCTTTCTTTGATTCTCATGGGACATGAGACATCTAGTTTCAGTAATCAATTCATTAATAAGAATGATTGAATATTTTGGCAAATTTTCATATGGGATCTACTCTCAGCACATAGATGGCTACAGACCTCACAATGGGGGGGGGGGGGGGGGGGATTTTAGTGGGCCCCGAACTTGAATATTAAAATGACAAAAAAAAATAAAATGAATAAACACACACACTTTGGATCCATCATTTTACAATGCTGCAGTTTTTCAGGGTACAGACTGAATAAGCGCTTAGGCGAGGATACCTTTCATGCAGTATCAGCCAGTTAATACCTCAAATTATGAAAAAGCAATACATCCCTGTCAAATCTATTTGACTGTTATGAATTAGGCTACTGGCCAAATGCACGACAGGAATGCCAATCAACCAAAGTTTGAGGTAGTATTCAGCATATATATATATATATATATATGTTCAGCACGTATGTTGGTAGTTCTTCAGAGAAGAAAATCTCCAAGAAACATTCAGTGTAGTGTCCTATTTATTGTTGAGCATATGTACTGCCTGTGGGTAAAAACCTTTGTTGAATCTCTTGGTCCGTGTTTTTATGGTGTGGTACATCCTGCCAGATGAAAGTGGGGAGAACAGTTTAGTTCCTGAGTGGTTTGGGTCTCAGGGCTTTGTTATGGCAATGGGCAGTGTAGATATTTTCCACAGATGTTAGCTCTGTTCCAATGATCTTTTGTGTTCTCACAACTCTTTGATTGGCTTCTTTGTCCTGTGCGCTGGTGTACCCATAACAGACAGTGATGGCTCCGGTGATGACACTCTCGATGGGAGAAGTTTGTGAGTGTTTGTTTGCTCATACCGCATTTCTTCTAGAAAGTAGAGCCACTGCTGTTCTTTATTTAGCACTGCCTCAGTGATGATGGTCCGGGTGAGGTCATTTGAAATCTGGATCCCGAGGAACTTGAAGCAATCGACAATTTCAACTGTCAATGCTGATGGGGGTGTGAGGTTCCCTGAGTCTCCGGAAATCAATGATGAGCTCCTTTGTTTTTTTCGCATTCAAAACCAGGTTGTTGCAACGAAGTCAGTGCTGCCACCTTGTCTCTGTATGATGATTCATCCATATGGATTAGTCCGATTACTGGGGTGTCATCTGCAAATTTTATTATGTGGTTGTATAACAGTCATGTGTAAAAAGTGAATATAGTCTTGGCCTCAGACAGCGGCCCTTGGGGACTCCGGTGTTTAGTATCAGTGTGTACTGTCCTTGCTGAGGTGTCGCAACTCCAGCTAGACAGCCAGCCAAACACCATATAAACGACACGGGAGTCAGGATGTAGTGCTCTAGCTCCAAATTTTATTTCAGACTCAGTGTCCATATAATTATAAATTAGGAGTGAAAATGAAAAGGTAGCAAAGCACAACACAATTAACATGATGTCCTCTATACATAGTAGTATGTACCAAAATAATAAACAAGACAACAAAACACAATTGCTACAGCATGCTAGCTGTATACAGAACGTCAATAGCATTAGCATAAACTTGCATACAAAAACTAAACATTACGTTTCTACTATCACCAAAATACTTGCTAATATCTCTAGATGAACTGCGAATACACATATAACCAAGCAATGCCTCCACTGGAAAAACAACCGGATGGCATCAGATTCAAACATGAGCTCCTGACATGCAACTCTAGCCCTCCACTAGACCATATGCGTGATGCGGAGCGGTGAGTATTTACCCTGAAAATACAGCAGGGGGCACTAGACTAATAAAAAACAGAAAATATTTAGAAAATACAGAAAACACACAGACACTGCCTGGGGGGCAGAATACAGTGTGAATGACGTTTTGTTTCATATCTTGACCATCTGTGGGTGGTCTGTTAGGAAATCCAGTAGCCAGTTGCGGATGGCGTTGCCCAGTCCTAGCGCTCTGAGTTTGTTGTCCAGCTTAGTGGGTATGACTGTATTGGAGGCCGAGCTAAAGTCAATGAATAACACCTGGCATATGTGTCTGGTGTGTCCAGGTATTTGAGGGTTATGTGCAGAGCCAGAGAGACCAAATCATCCACAGATTTGTTGTAATTTCCCGGAAATTATGTTTAACTGCCATCACTGCAGTTTGAAAACACATTGGGCTAATCTCAGTTTAACAACACAGCGTCTAAACGGTGTGCATGCATATGGAATTAATGTTACGGCATTGTGCACACATACAGTTAATACGGAACTTTACCAGTAATGTCACAACGTCTTGAGAAGTGAAATTGGCGGAACTGATTTACCCGCATTTCAACACCGGCTCCTGTTCACGCATGAGCCCTGCTGTTAAACTTACCAAACAGGCTACATGTGCAGGGGGCTCTTGACATATATTTGCTCATGCAGAGCTAGTTGGGTCATGACAACTAGCAATTTGGGATCTCAACTAATAATTTGAAAATTATTAGTGATATCACAATATATAGTAATAGTTCTTAATGAAACTGCAACATTATACCTTTAGTTAACACTGAATTATTGAAAGATAAGTTGAAGACTTTAACAGCAGTGGTTGGTTCATTCATACATTATGTAATACAGACACAATAACCCTTTAAATAAACACACAATTTATTGAACAAGAGTATTAAAATGTAACACAAATGAACACAAACGATGTACAGGCATGTGTGTATGAACATGTGTGAATGTGTGGGTATGCAACTGAGCATGTGTGTGTCTTTGTTTACAGGCTTTGTGTGAGTGCGCTGGGCGCATAGCCAGGTAGGTGCATGTTTGTCCTTTGTTATGGGTTTTGGCATCAAGACAAACAAAGAAGATGGAGGCTTTGAATCTAGCTGAGCTAAGCTCAGTGGAATGTGAGAATAACAATTGTTATTCTCAGTATTCTGAGATCATGAAGTCAGTCCATGTTAGTGGAGGTAAAATACATGCAAACCCTAAGTTTGTGTGTAACATGAGAGATGACTATTTGGTTTGAAGAGCAAAAATTGTTGCTCTCTTCAAACCAAATAGCACAAAGGATAGTTATATCATATCCTGTGTACTGGTAAATGCCTTAACCCCTGAATTTGTTCTTTGTCTACAAGGTTCATGTTATACCATCTTCCTAAATGTTGTTGAAATTACCTTTGTCAATATAGAATATATGTTATTATTAGCATTATGATTATTTCATTATTACATTTTTAAGTGCTTTAACAACCAAATCAAATCAAGCATCATCCTCATCACATAAATTAAAAGTAAACCAACAAGGCACCAAAAGATAAAAAGATGAGAATCAAGTAAATAATGTAATAAACATAATAGGATATAGCAAAAAATAATAGGATAAAGCACGTTGCATAAAAGCATGTCTATAAAAATAAAAAGTTTTGAGAGGCAATTTAAAATATGATTTTGACACACTTTCCCCTTGACAGTAGAGATGCTTCTTGATTTGCATTGTTTTATTTTCATCCAGGTCCAATTTATCATTCATTTTGGCAAGTCGCCTTTTTGCACCTTTTGGATGCTGCTGGAGTAATAGTCCATATATTGTCCATATATTCCCTAATGGGCAGGAAATGAATCCTTCTCTGCCGCCTCTTTTATGCCCTAATGTCACAGTGAACACTAGAAGGGAGATTGTGTACCCTGCCATGATACCAATTTCCAGGCACTGCCATGCTGTGGTAAATTCTGTGGAGCTTGTGAAGTGCATTTGTATGTCTTTAACCAGATTTTTGATGACATTTGCTACTCTTAAATCAAACGCTACTCACAGAGGGTTGTGTGGTACTGAGAAAATGTCTTTTCTAGGTATAAATTAGAACATCGTCATGTTTGACTGACTGAATTTGGTGTCAAGTCATGCTTGTGTGTTCACCAGATAGAAGATATTCCTGCCTTTTGTACTGATGTGTCAATTAGCTGGTGTCTATCTGGGTAGTTTATTAACCTCTTTGCTATCACACAGAAGGATTTTTTTTCTTCTGCATTGGGGAGACATATGAGCCAAAATTGATGTATTGCAAAAGGCTCTTTCTGTTTCGGCATTAAAGTTTCTCCTGCTCTCTACCTTGATTTGGGATTATTTGCTTCTTTTGCTTCCCCTCTCCAGATTAAACTATCTCAGAAGGAGAGGTCTAACTACCTACCTAGGGAAAAGAAAGTTGAAACAAAAACCTACTTCTGACTGTCTGCTCTAACTAACCACATAAAACCTACAGTGGGTGGCATTCACTCCTAACCTAGTGAGTCTAACAACATAAATTTCCTACGTGTTGCAAAATGTAGGGCCCCTTACCTGCTCCAGTTTTCCTTTTACACAAGTTGGCCAAATATCAGATAAAAAACAAAAGAATCACAATATCAAAGAGCTCACAGGATACACAACAGACCAACAGCATGCAGACAGAGATATCCAGGAAGTGCCAGGGGTTCATATAACAGCAAGGGGGCCACTGATTGGTTGCTGCTGATTGACACCTCCTTCCTCTGGATTGGTCGCTAAAACTGGAACCCGGGGTGCGTTAGATTTGGTAACGATTTCTCCTCGCCTCACATCTCCTTGACTCCTCGGGGAAACAAGGAGAAGATGCGAGGAGTGAGTGAACTGTGTACTGTCAATTGGAACGTCCTTGCATGCACCACACTGAAGTGACATTTGAAGTGTGGCATTCGAGGCACACATAGTAACTCCTTCCCCTGCGTGGATGACAGCCGTCTAGTTTTATCCACATAAAATCGTTTCACAAAGTTCAGATTAATGCTTAATTCATCTCTACCAGCCCCTAATGAGCCTCGTCTTCCTCAAGGAGGTAGAAGATGGAGCTGGGTTTAGCCTATAGGCTATAGGCACTTGAATCATCTTCAGTCATTATTTCCGCATCGAGGATACACCTGAGGAAACTCGCCTCATTGGAGGACGGAGGCGAAGAGACATGAAGGATCCTTCATGTGTCTTTTAACCACCTGGAACATCCTTAATGATGGCGACTCATTTTTGGATGCCGAGTCAGCATGGAGACGAGGCCGCGAGGATGGAGGAGAAGATGCGTTTTGGCCAAATGGAATGCACCTATGGGAGAACAGGTAAGGGGAGAGACAGAAAGGGAGAGAGAGGGAAAGGGCAGACCTCCAAAAGAACACAGAAAATGCAGGGGAATGTAACAAGCTTTCATAAAAAGGGTCCTGGTCATCAAGAGGGAGCAGAGGAGCGGAGGCCCAGAGGAACGGAGGCCCATCTAGTACTTAGTAGTAAAAAATGCTAAAAAAAAAATGGGCTTCTATAATATGTGGTGCAATGGGACCCCCTTGGCTCAGAGAGGACCATGGAGTGACTACAAGACCAGTTTCATTGGCTGTCGAGCGAGTGTTAAGTCTTGTTGCCACCCAATAACTGCAAATTTCTCACCCACCTGGCAAGAACCCTACACCATCACTGAGTGGGTAGGCCTAGTTCACTACAAGGTCCACCAGCTGGGGAGGAGGAAACCAAACCAGGTCTACTGGTTCACCTTGCTCAAATGCTGGACTGAGCCCTAGCCACTGATTTCCCCAAGCAGATGTGGAGGCCCACTCCCTGATTGCTGTTGCTGACCAAGCCAACCCCCTATCCAACCTGACCACAAAGTGTGAGCCTAACACCTAATGTCTCAAAATAACTGTCGGTCCTCTATTCAATCAATACAAGGAAGGGTACACTGAAAATACATGTCTACACAAAAAATCATATAAGCAGACATTGGTCAAGCTTGGTCTGCTACTTCTGAACCATGTTATTTTTCTGCCCTAATCACTCAGATACTCTTGGTCACACACACAGAGAGAGAGAGAGAGCGAGAGAGAGAGAGAGGGAGAGAATATGAAAGAGGAATAAACTAACATTCGGAGAAACGACAGCGGGAGATGAAACTAAAAAAAAATGACTGGGACTGATAGACATGATAGAACATAAGAGACAGCAATAAAAAGTAGTCTTGCATTTCAAAAACAGCTTGTCATTTTTCCTTCAGAGCTGCTGTGATACGCAGCATGTTTTTCCTCACTTTAATGAGAATAGCAGCAGTGGTTTTGCTCTATATATAGGTCTTCTCAAACATTGTTTTTCATTCAAGATGTTTGCCTCAGATAACATATGGCATAAAAAAAAGTGTTATAAACAATTTAGTACAGAGATCTGAGCTTCCAAACACATGTATACACAAATGTACACATGCATGCATGCATTCACACAAACACAGACACACACACACAAAGTAGCTGTTTATATTCAACAATGTTCTATGGGTAAAGTCTTGTACAGTTGAATTTAGTAGTGTATAGTTATTACAGATGCCATCTCGTGTATCCTCCCTCAGATTGCCATCTGCTCACAAACAAATCAAGTCAATTTTATTTATAAAGCACTTTTAACAATCAAATTTGACATAAAGAGCCTCATAGAAAACAGTGGACACAAATACAGATCAAAGCCAGAGATAACTAGAAGGGCACTCGGAGAGCCTCCGCCAAGGTTCGTGCTATTATTGCTTGTTGCTTGGATCCGGATCCGCTCCAAAATTTAATGGGTTCTTCCTTGGCTCATGCTACACCCTTCCACGAAGTTTCAGAAAAAATGGGGCCAGTAGTTTTTCCGTAATCCTGCTAACAGACAAACAAACAAACGAACAAACGGCACCGAAAACATAACTTCCTTGGCTTGGTAATAAAACAAGAGATAATAAGATCAAGAGATAGGACAAATACATACAAGTTCCATGAAATTGGGCCCATGCAAACACACATGTATGAGTGGAAATGGAGCGCCAGGCAACAACAAGGCAGTTTGCAGGAGAAGTCAGTGAACAAAAGACTTCAGTGAAGTAGGCAACTAGCGTTTAACGGCCGATAAAGTTAGTTAAGGTAGGCTGTAAGATGTACTGGTTCCCTTACATTCGCAGACTGTCCTATCAAAGAAGGCTCATCTTCCCACTGTTTTCTTTCAAATACGGGGATTGACAAGGAGTCCTATATCCTGGGGGAGTAGTGTTAGGATTATAAAGAGTAACTATGTATATTGAGATGTAAGGCCATATAATACTTTCTAATTTACAAGTTAGACTTTATAATCAATATGTACTTAATAATGTAATGTATGCATGATTTCTGGTTCCCATGAGTACTGCCAGGAGATTAGTGCATTACAGTAGTGTAAATCAATAAAATGTGTTGGTCAGTTTTTCTAGATTGGCAAAGGTGGAGAAATGCTTAATACTTTAGATATGTCTAAGGTGAAAATATGTTGTTCAGTGTATTGCTTTGATGTGAGTGTCAAAGGTGGGGTCTGGATCAAAGGGAACAAGATTCTTTACAGAATTCCTTGGGGTACCTGTCCAACCTTTGAAATTAATAGAGAGTTCTGATAAATTATTTGCAGGTTAAAACATAGTAGAAGCATTGCAATTTGTTAAAAGAGTTGTTTGTCATCCATCTTTTGTTGTCTAAAATACAGGAATCAAGTTTTAGCTATATGCTGTATTGCCAGGTTTTATTGGTGATGCACAACAATGAGTAGCTGGGCATCATCTGCATAAGAGTGGAAAAAAATATAATGTTACGGATAATATTACCAAGTGGTAGCATGTACAGTGAGAATAAAAGAGGACCTAAACGTGAACCCTGTGGGATGCCAAAATAGGCCTTAAGACAAGCAGGCGTGTTGCCATCTTGGATAACGAATTGGGATGGCATAATTGGTCAGGTATAAGTGAAACCAGTAAGAGCAGATCTTTGAATGTCAACAAAACAACAACACCAGCCCAGGAGGATGATCAACAATATTGAAGGCTGCACTGAACTCAAGGAAAACAAGGAGACTGATAGTAAACCATGGTCCTTGGGTAATATGAAGTCATTTTCTATTTTGATTAGAGCCATCTCAGTGCTGCGTTGAGGTCTGAAGCCACATTTGAAGAGGTCATAGACATTTTCTTCAACAATGAGGTCGGGCTTCTTTAATAGTGGCTTGATAATTGTGACTTTGATCAGGAACAAGAACAGAGGAAAGAGAACAATTTACAGATGGGCCGAATGATTTGCCCATCCTGACATGTCTACACAAAATGATGCAATGCATTCTCAAAATCAGGTAGGATTTTAAGTCTTCAGCATAAGGCATTGAATAATTCAGTCATCTGGATTGTGCATGTAAGGCAGGTGGAACATTTAGATGCCACAGCCGACTTGGAGAATTCCTGATTCATGCAGTGGAATGAGAGTGAAATGTCACAGGTTATCTGGTCTAGCCGGGTCTGGATGCATGGTAATGTCATCATCTGCAGACGGAGCATTATTGGAAAGCTAAAATCTGATGTTTTCTATTTTTCCTTTATTGAAAAAACCCATCACAGCTGAGGCTAAGATTGCTAAAGCAAGGGACAGAATGTAATTTAGTGAGGATATTTGTAATGGTATGGAAAAGGAATGTACAGTTATTTTTGTTTGCCTCAATCAAGTTATGGATGTAATTAGACCTCTGGCCACAGCTAGAGGCTATATGTAATTGTTAGGGGTGTCATTCCAGGCCTAGTTTGATGGACTTATAACTTGCCACTTTCACTCTAATTTTTGGGTTGCTTGCCTTAGTGCCAAGGAGCCATTTTTGTAATTGTCTTTAATTCTGAGTAGGGCAAAAAGGTTGTGTTTGGTCTGCAGTATAGAGTAAAGATAAACTGTGAAGCTATTGATATATTATGGAAAGAATTACTTAGGCAGCAGAGAGCTGGAGAGTGTCTAGGAATTTTTGAAGAGTATTGAGTTAATTGGTTGAGCAATAGTGGTTTTTGTAATAGAAAAGACATCGTGCATTACATCAAGATCAAAAGTGGCCAGAGCTGGGCATTTCATAGAGATGATCACATAGACACACATGCACGCACGCACACACACACACATCACACACACACACACACAGTTGTCCTGAATAAATAAATTTTATTTGTCAACTTTTACAATTATTCAGGAGAAGATGACAAGAGAGAAAGGAGAGAGAGAGAGAGTGGTCTGTGTATTTGTCTCCCCCTAATTAACAGTGTTTGCCTACTTAATTTCCCTGGGTACCATTCTGCAGATGGTCAGCATTAAACTGTTCAATAAGCTCAGCTGTTCACCCATCATTAGCTTGCTCTGTGTGTGTACAGTATGCATGTGTGTGCGTGTGGGTGTGTGTATACACATACACAAGCCACTATGCAGTAAGAAAACTGTCTGTTATGTATGATAACTCAGACTGCTAATTACAAAATGACAGCCCAAACAGTGCCAACATGGATTGATCCATAAAAATTTCCAATTAGCTATATTTGGGTGATTTAAGTGTTTACAATCATTGTAAACAAAGCACTCCTTGGATGACTTGGACCGGTCCACAAGATGCTGCTTAATGTTCCTCTTGGCTGATACTCTTAATACACAGCTTCTGCAGTTATTGTTTAACACTGGATTATGTAAGGCAGGCTTTCCAAAGCTCAAGCCCCTGCAGTGCTTATATACAGTATGTGTTAGTGTGTGTGTGTGTGTGTGTGTGTGTGTGTGTGTGTGGGCGTGTATGTGTGTTCCAGGGAAAGGGTTTATAGCTCAGCAGAAAAATGGCTGAGAGATGAATGCTGCCCCTGACCTGGAATCTCTGTGGACTAATGTACCAACAACTCATACACACACACACACAGACACACACTCTCTCTCTCCCTAACACATACAATACTTTTTCTCTTTCACAAAGCCAGACAGAGGGAAAGTGAAACACAGAAACAGGACGAGGTATTTGTAAAAGAGAGAGACTTGTAAAATGGCTTTTCTTAAACCTTTCCTAACAGATTCTAGTCGTACATCAACCGCAAACCACAAAATCCCAGTGTTCCACTCAGAGAACAAATACTTAACAACTCCGGCATTTCTTATTCCCGCTGCTTTGTCATTATATGAGGATGTTTGGCTTCGGCATTTGGGTTGTGAGTTGCATTGTTCTACTGTTTCATGTTGATAAAGGACAGGCCAGACAAGCAGGCAATGTGTCCTGTTGTGTCACTGAAATCTCTCACTGTGCTTTGTTTCTTTCTTCTTTTTTTTTAACTAGCATATCTGTTCCAAGGTGTGTGTGTGTGTGTGTGTGTGTGTGTGTTTGTGTGTTTTCCCCCGTTTCCCTCCACTGAATTAAACTGCGTGACCTTATGGAACCCAAACCTTCTGGTAAACTCCACTTCCAGCCAACACTGCACTCTGAAACATATTAACACATACTCAGTCTCTCTCTCTCGCTCACTCACACACACACACACACACACACACACAGGAAAAAGGAAGAAAACATTTTACACAAATTCAAGGCTGAACATACAGAGAAAGAGGAGGGATTGTGAGCTCTTTTTTTCATTTAACAAGATGTGTTTTAGCTCAGTAGGGTCATTATTCCAAGTGTCCACAACCATAACCCTGCTTTTTCAAATGTGTTTAAATTAGACAATCATATTCATGAATTCCTTAATAGGAATGAACCAAAGTGAAACCCAGTATACTGAATTTTGCAGATCCAACCTTGAAATTAAAAGGAAAACTCTAAATTATGCATTCAGCACAGAACTTGGCCAGTTCCTTCAAACTTTTAACTATCCATCAAACTCAATAACAGTCTCAAACTATGTGACCAACACTTCTACCTTTAGCAATGCTAAGATGAGCACATACAGTAGCACAAAAGAGTTTTCTCATCTAGGTGGTCCTGAGGCTGGTTTAAAGTCCCCATGAAATGAGCTCCTACCACTACTACTTCCTGGAAAACAGAGTATGTTTCATGGTGACCTTGTGCTGCACTAGTAGGCGTAAATATAAATTTCTAATTTCTAATAAAACCAGTGCCACTCTGCACCCCTCTGCACTCCTCCCATCAAATAAAATTGTCTTTCTCTCCCTGACTCATATTCCATTGGTTTAGACTCATCCCTCACTGCATTATGTCCCGCCCCAACATCAGGTGATTGCGGGGTCCAAGCACAATTTGATAAGACAGACAGACAGACAGACAAAACATTACAGAAGGTAGAAAGACACACACAAAAACTGACATGTTGTGAAGATCCAACATGCAGTCTAACACCGGCTTTGGTGTTGGCCTGTGACTTCTGCCAAGTTCATCTTTTCATTGCGACCACATTGTTGGAGTTGTTCAAAAACTTTCTATTACTTGTCCTTGATGACTACTGACTTTGGAAAGGATAAATCTGGATTTGATCCCACAACCTTCCACATGAAAGGCTGATGCTTTACCTACTGAGCCAGAACTGAGCCTGTTATCATACTGTAAAGCGAGGGATCTCTGTCTGTGTGTGTGTGTGTCCTTCGCACATCTCGAGAACCGTTCGTCCCATCTGCTTCACACTTGCCGGGTGTGTTGAACATGTTTATAGAACATTGTAGTGCTCTCCATTAACGAATAAAACAATACTAAGTCACATGGGCCAGAAAACTGCTGCTGCATTGCTCTCTATGGGTTAAAGGGTCTGGACACACACGTTTAAATATATCTATATATATATACAAATATAATTTTTAGACTATTTTCTTCTCTTTCCACTGCCCCCACCACTGCTCTTCTGCCTCTGTGCAGTATTTGTCCGCAGTCCCTTTCTCTCTGTCTCTCTCTCTCTCTTTCTGTCAAAGGGACTCTGGCTGGCAGTGTTGTGTGTAATAAAATGGTGACCTTTCGTTAGCGCAACTGTAATTGGCTAAATCAGCAGAGGTTTCCCACGCTCCACGAAACACAATCACTGGATTCACTATCAGCGATGGCACAGACAAACATACAATCGCACGCACGCACACACACACACACTCTCTCGCACACACACACACACACACACACACAATGAATAACAGACTGGAACATCAGCATTTACACAGAAATGTTCCCTTGGGCTACCCAGAGGCCCAGCATATTGGTTTAAAAACTGTTTGCATGTGCATGCCTCTATGTGTTTTGATGTGATTCTGTTGGTGCACTTCAATTTGTGTTTGCATGTCAGTGTACCTGTGCAGAGTTTTGCGTGTGTGTGTGTGTGTGTGTGTGTGTGTGTCTGTGAGAGTGTGTGTCTGTCCCCAGAGTCTTGAGGCCCATCTATCATCACAGATGTTTGAACAGGGCTCCTCTAATGTGGAAAGTCATTCCACATTTCATGTTTAAACTTTGGGCAAGATTTTTTCTGTAAAAATACACCGGTCTTATCAGCCTAAATCACACAGTGCAGCTGCAATAAAGAAGAGCATCCCACCCCCCCTAACGCCGGGTTCAGACCGCAAGCGTAAGCGCCGCGAAGCGCCGCCAGTTTCCTTTCGGCGCCCATGTTAACCGATTTGACCGTTCAGACCGGGCGTGCCGCGCCGCGCCTCGGCGCGGAGCTCCGCGGCCGGCTCGCGATCTGGAGCGCCAGTTTCGGCGTCTGGTCTATTTTCTCCGCGAGCCGCGGCGCGCATTTCACAGGAAAACGCCATAGAAAACACTATAGATGGTCATATCTCCATTATATCACCACAGAATCACAAATATATTAAATGATCAACTTACCAGGGTCTTCACTGTTGTTGTTGATGCATCAATCTGCACTGATGCAAGTTTTAAATGCAATACATTGTAGGATGATGATCTATCTGGTTTTGAATTATCACTTGTCTTTTGAAAATTGCATCTGTTATTGAGTTACCACAAAAGTAAACAAGGATACATGTTTAAGTTTGTTTATTTATAGGCTACTTAATTTATTTAGGCCTATATGTCATTATTTAAAGAGACAGAGATCGAGAGAGGGGGAGCGAGAGATATCTCGGTCCCCTAGGCTTTCCTAATTATTGCCTGATCACAAGTCACGACTCTTGCTGAGAAAACAAACAAATAAACGTGACAGCTTTGATATGAGGGAGTTTGTGAAGAAAGGGGGAAATTAAGAAGATGGAAAATATAAAGTTCATCCCTGATGTGGAAAAGTCCAGTGAGCTGTCAGCAGTGTTTCTACAAGGACAGCAGTGAACAGATGAAGCTTTGGTGGCTGTTGGAACACAGTGTCAGCAGCTACAGCCTGTTTCCATGGGGTTTTCTCCTCCTGTAGAGCAGAATCGCTTGGTGACCGGCGCAGAGAAATGCGCGTCTGGTGTGAACAGCCAGGCTCCTGCTCGCGCGTGAATTGACGCTTCGCGGCGCTTACGCTTGCGGTCTGAACCCGGCGTAATGGAGACACTGTAGATTCAGCCTGTTTGGGTACTCTCTGCCCATAGAAGGTTAAAGGATAACGCTGGTGTTTCTTAATGCATTGCTTACCGTCAACAAATCCTAGGAAAATAACAAAATCAACAATGCGTTTGCTCTACTCCCGTTACTTTCTGACTTCCCACGTACCGTTTTTAGCCGTCAACCCGGAAGTCATTGGCTCCAATTATAAGCTAAAAACCTTGAAACACAGCTCACAAAGACATATCTTACATTTTAAAAATCGCTAACTGTTACCACGAAAAGTCAGGCTGTTGTAGTTATTACCAAATCAAATTCAAATGGGAACAAATTCTTCTTTACACCAGGAACTATTTTTGGTGCTACAGAACTACTTTCCTGAGATCACAAACGTGTTTACAGCCGGCTTAAGTTGTTTGAGGAAAAAGTCAGCCGGCCCGGTGCATCGTGATGATGAAATATGCTGCCAGAGCAGCAGCATGGCTCTTTGACGTGTTTTTAATCGTTTTTTTTTATACAATGGAGTTCTATGGCTGCTGGGACATGGCTGCATTGGGCACCGGCTACATGGACGAGACTTGTTAGCAAAACAAAATCATTGCTGCTTTTGTTATTTTCATTGGATTTGTTGACGGTAAGAAATGCGTTAAAAAACACCGGGGGGGGGGGGCGGTTTCAAAAACTGGAATGGGATTGAAAGGGAGGGAGGAGAAAAAGACAAGCAAGGACAAAAAGGAACAATGAATACACTGTTTTTTCTCTTTGGTTGTCTCTTTCTCCTTCCTCGTCTTTTTTCTCCTTGCTCGTCTTTTTTCTCCTCGCTCGTCTTTTTTCTCCTCGCTCGTCTTCTTTTCTCCTTGCTTGTCTGAAGTCAGAAGAGAGTTTGAGGCCCGAGATGCAGAGGATTTTCCTTGCCTGGGCCCGGGCTGAAGCATAGGCGGCTTTGGCGGAGTATTCGCGAAACCACCTGAGGAGAAAAGCCGCTAATGCAGACCAACAGTGAGCATGGACCACCAGAGTCCACTGTCAGAGCTCAGCAAGCTCACCCGAACCAATGCTGAGAGCGACAGAGAGAGGGAGAGAGAGAGAGAGAGAGAGAGAGAGAGAGAGAGAGAGAGAGGCCAGCGGGGTAAACAGACAGACAAATAGAAGACAGATAGAATGAACTGTTCACTGGACTATTGGCAGTATAATAAGGCTTCCTTCCATTGACCCTCCTTTCTCCTTCTTTCTTCTCCTCTCCAGTCCTCCTCTTCCTTTCTCTTCACCCTCTTGTTTCCTCTCCTCTCTTCTCATCTTCCTCTCCTCTCCTCTGCTCGCCTCTTCCCCTCTGCTCTCCTCCCCAGACAGCCAGACGTCTCGAGGAAAGCATTGTTTTTTTTTGTTTTTTTTACACTTTAATGCTCCTCTCCTCTCCCTCTTCCTCTCTGTTCTTGTCATCTCTTTTTGCCTCTTTCTCATCCCTCGCTCCCAGCTCTCTTTCCGAGTTAATGGTGGAATGCAGGCTTCAAAAGAACACTGACCCTTTTCATCTCCAACACACGCGCGCACACACCCACACACACACACACAAGAGTAGTAATCGCACACATACACATTTACACACCAGTATGCATGTGCAAACACACACACACACACACACACACACAAAACAGCCTTAACTAATAAGTTGTGTACACACACTTACTCAAACACACACACACAGACACACATAAAGACGCACAAACACACAAAGTAATGAAATTCAACCTGATGAAAACAGCCTGTGTTACCATGGAGAGAGAGAGGAGACGTTTTCTCTGATGAAAGGAGGGAGGAAGCAAATCCTGAGGGAGAGGAGAGGGGGAACTGACAAATCTGCACACAGCAGATAAACATAGAGGTGAGGAAGAGAGGAGAATAAGAGAGGGGGAGAGGTGTCTATAGAAGGAATGGAGAAAAAAAATAAGAGAGAAAGGCTGAGCCAGTGGATTTACAGGCTCTGATCAGACCTTGACCCACAGCCTAAGCTGTTAAACCCTGGACACAACAGCGTGTGTGAGGATAGACTCAGAGCCAGCTCCACTGCAGAACTGGATGCCTGGACCAAGGGCCCAAACCTAAATCCCAAACATAAAACCTTAAACCTGGACACAGACCAAGCCAGATCTAAACGCTATACCATGACATAGACCTTAAATCCCAATCCTAAAACCATAAATATTGATGCAGACTAGACTACACCCTAAATCTTATACCCTAAAGGAATTGTCAATGTTTATATCAATGTTTGATATTGTCAGCACAAAATCTGCAATGCTCTCGGAGTATGAGGCAATGTTTGGAAAAGGTGAGCAGCAATAACCAATGAGACCTTGCGAGGAACCAGATGGAAGAAGTGGAAAGTACAAGATAAAACAATATTACATTTTTTAACAATCACTTTGGCACTAATTTCAGAACCTTGATGTCATTTTTCTGAACTCTAGACACAAAACTCATAACCGATGATCAGAATGCACATTTTTCAAAACTGACACTTCTTTAATTGCTTGGATACAAGACACATAAACCTAAGATCATTTGTTCATTGAACTAAAATCACCTGTTCAAATGACACAACTTAACATGAAAGTATTACCATTTCAAAATGCAATTCACACATTACATCTGAGATGACTGTCTATTAATTTCATTACAATGATCTAACTATCAATGGATACAACTGCTCAAAATGATAAGTAACTGTTGCATTACTCTTAATGCATAGTTTTATGGAAACTGACCAACAATATTCCATGTTTAGATCATGAAAGTTTCAGGATAACGAGATCCATTGACACCAATTACCATGGAACAGGAACCAATTGGACTACATTACAGTAACCCGATTGAGGAATTATTTTCCACATGGAGGTGGGAGGTATATGATAGGCGCCCTCACGAACAAGTCACCCTTCTCCAGGCCATGGATGACGCATGCAATGACATCACGGCAGACCAGTGTCAGGCCTGGATTCGCCATGCCTGAAGATTCTTCCCAAGATGTTTGGCTAATGAAAACATCCATTGTGATGTGGATGAGAACCTGTGGCCAAATCCACAAGACAGGGCTGATAGAAATATAGAAGCACAGTAATCAGTCCTTTGTGTTTGCTTTTTACAGTAAGCCAGGTGAGGAACACTGCAGTTGACATTTTACAGTACTGTAGTTTTTTTTTATTTTTTGTAGCTAATTATTTTTGCTTTGATTCAAAGAAACCTATGTTGAGATTTTATTGTAATTCATCAATAAATTTCAGATTTTGTTCAACGATTCCACTGTGTCTGTAGTATTCTCTCTACTAGTCCTTTTACAGTGATGTATTTACGTGTAGTACCATAATGAAACATGTAACACATATTTTGTCCTACAATATTTAATGATTGTACGAACAACTAAACAGTGAAACTATCAGCATCTTGCGTGTGGGTGATCTAAATTAATGTTCCTATGGTATTTCATGATAAATGAGTTATTTGAACCGATGATTCTGCAAGTGTGAGGTATCTTTAAAGATATGAATGCACAATGCAATGTTTTGAACATTGGACAGCCTGTGTTACAAGTGATGACCGTTTTGACTTTTGTGTCGAGAGTTTTGAAAAATGACCACAAGGTTCTGAAATTAGTGCCAAAGTGATTGACCAGGTCATATGAAGGGGCAAGCACATCAAACTATAAAACTGACAAATCCACAAGGGCATTATCTATGTATGCATTAGCAGCTTTCTGTTCAATAATGTAATCGATGGCCTCGGGACAGTAATATGCTCAATGTCTGAACTCCTCAGAGAACTCTTGTCACAGTGTACCTGTCAGTGAGACGTTGTATTCTGGGTCTAAAGGCATCAGCACACACACACACTGCTCCTTCTATCTTGTTAGAAATTGTACGCTCATTCTTCACTTTGTTGAGTCATAGCTCACCTTTCAGCAGATACTGTTGTCTGTTGAAACTGCTACTCACCTCTGCAGATCACTGATTAAATCATCCATAGACTCTTCAAGTGTGTGTCTCCTCTTAAACTACATGTTGTTGTGATGAATACTTTATTTATCCCAAACAGGTCTTGGCCATACCGGCCTAGTGTGGCCATGTTGGTTTTGGAAGCGCTCATATTCAGTGGTTATGGTACTTCTGGTTTTGGAACAATGGGAACAATTGATCACATTATGGGCCAATGAGAAAGTGCAGAACGAGGTTGATTCCATAGTGTGAAATGAAGTGTTTAAAAAAGAATTTGAGACATAGGTTATGTCAGAATATTGATAGGTCTTTTTAGAGGAGTAACAACTGGAACAGACTACAGGAGCTGAGAAGAAAAGGGATTAGCCTCTATATTTATGTTACCTTACATTAGCTGCTGTTGCTATAGTTACACATGTGCATTATGGACATGGTTCCATATGTTCAAAATTGTGATGGAAAAGCAAATCTGTTGGCAATGCGATGCTAGGCCAATGTAATGCCAGTGACCAAACAGATGTTGGCGTGACACCGGCTTAATTTTCTCAGTAACAAATAGTATAATGAATTACTATTTCAATTTCAGTAATAATATTGTAACTTTACTTTAAAAAAAAAAAAAAAAACGGAGTTGTTACTTTTGTTATCACCCCTCAAAATATCACATTAAATTGAAAATCCCTAAACAATATCCTTGTATCCCTCAATTTATTTTTTTATTTTTTTCCGCCTTCCCTTTTTTTTTCCCGTTTTATTTCTTTTTGGCTTTTTACAACATTGGCAGTGAAAACTTATTGATATCAGGGATGAAACAACATTTTCAGAAAGAAAAAAAAAGGATGATAACCATGATTTACAATGATTCACAACATAATTAGCATAATTATCTTTGAGCTTGTCTTTGGTCATGAGTCTGAGTCAAGTCTCAGACAGTCTGCTTAAACCCTAACAGTTATTTCAAAAAATTTACAGCCAAGTGATTATATTGCATCTTATTTAGCTATTTGTATATTGGGCACTGTGTAATAAAATTTTAATGTAACCTAAATGAAGCTGTAGATAGGAACCACAAGTGTACATAATCACTTAATACATTATATTGACCCACAATAGGAAAAAAAAACAATGTTCAGGTATGGCTCACCTCAAAAAACTTCCAGAGTGGTTTATATGATGAGCTTTGGACAGAGTAAGCCCCAGATATTATATGCATTTTTGCAACTCAGAATCAACTCTAGTTACTACTAGGAAATGATTCAGACTCAAAACACATTAAACAGAAATACACAGTAGATGGTCATATTTGCACCACAGAATTATATATTTGATGATCAGCCTACCACTGTCTGTACTGTTGTTGTTGATTAATACATGTGCACTGCGGATGATTAGATGTCTAGTAAATATTTGGGCTGCTCAGACTGGCAGACAGATAGACAGATAGATAGATAGATAGATAGATAGATAGATAGATAGATAGATAGATAGATATAATTGATGTATTTACTTATAACTAATTATACTCTTGGATACTTTAGTATATACTCTGGAATATATTCTGGTGCAATATTCTCTAGACCTGCACATATTTCTTTTTTTTTCTTTTCTCAATTTCCATAGTTTCCCATCAGTGCAATTAGTCAGGTTCCAACAGAGAACCATTTAGACTATAGATAGAAGTCCTATTTATATTTCTAGTCTCTATATATGCCCCTTACCTCTTTATATACTACCTCTTGAGAAGAAAAAGAGAAAAATAGAACCTATACCCTAATTTGGACTTATAATTTTTTATATATTTCTTTAGAGAGAGAGAGAGAGAGAGAGAGAGAGAGCGAGAGAAACCACCATGGTGGAATATAGATACTGGGGAAAGACTAGCACACCATAGAGGAAGATGGATGGTCAAATAAGGGATGTAAGGCGATATAAGAGATTTTGCTGCCATTAAAACTCCCATCTGGGCGTCAAGCAAGTCCTGGCCAGCCCTATTCAACCCAGCAGAATAGAGTTGCATTACTTAGATGTCTATTAGGAGATCCTTCCATTTTTTAATGGAAAGAGAATGAGGTTGCTGCCACCTGACTGATAGCATTTTTTTTTTGGCAACAGTGGTTCATGCTAGCCAGTAAGTAACTTCTGTGGTAAACTAAATTTTAAGTTAGTGTCATCATTTAAAATCATTGTTTGAGCAGAACTTACTATAACTAAACCTGTCAGCTGGGACTGAGGTTTTGTGACATCTTCCTATAATCTTCTCACTGCAGGACACTCGCACATCATGTGTCAAAAAGTCCCACGCTGGAGCAAAGGCATACTGAGCAGGATTTTCCCCCCTTGAATTGCCACAAATTCATCCAAAAATGATCCTACTCAATCATTACTTCTGGCCTATTGGTAGTGTGTGACAGTGTGTGTGTCTGCAGAGACCATTCTGCCTGTATTTTCTTATTTCTGAATATCTCTGGGCGTCAACATTTTGGCAACATTCACTCTCGTTTTGTAACGAGCCTTGTCTGCTTGCCGTTTCACTTCGCTGTATTTTTTTTTTTTTTTTTAGCAATTTTTACCGTTCTGGCAACTGCAGGGAGGAGGAGGAGAACTTTGAAAGTTGTGTTTACAAGCCACAACCAGCAAAATCCTACTCAGTATGCCTTTTAACTGACAATGGGTACAATTAACAGATGATGTAATTTTCACTCAACATTTTTATTCCAAACCTTTTTTATGGCTAGAGGAGGACATAATAGGTAACTACTGTATATATAACAGACCTGTCCTTTATGAAGACCTTGAACTCTGGTGAATAAAGTCATTATAAAGGGTGACTAACAGGTTGAGCTCACAAGGGTCAGCCGCAGCCTGCAGAGAACAAAATAATTGTAAATACAGGAAGATCATGAGATTCTTTCAAATCTCAAAAACTAAGCAGGCCATTGCTATAGATGATATTTCCTAGGAAGTGTACACCTTTTGTTAGACCACTGGCAGGAAGCAAAAAGTCGCCCTCCTGACCATAGTTGGACATTATGAAATATAATACTGGTGTGCCAGTTGCGTACAGGGGGTATGATGACTCATAGCCCCTGCCTCGCATGGAGGATTGTATTGACCAGGTCGATTCCTCCAAATTTGTTACCAAATTTGATCTGCTAAAAGGATACTGGCAAGTGCCACTGACTCAAAGAGCACAAGAAATATCGCTCATTAAGCCATCTGGGCTTTTCTTATAAAGTCATGAGTTTTGGTTTGCGTAATGTGCCAGCAACTTTTCTGCGCCTGGATCTACCTGGATGATGTGGTGGTGTACAGTGACTCATGGGATGCGCATATTAAACGAATCTGTGCATTGCTTAACCATCTGGCTAAGGCATGCCTCACAGTCAACTTGGCGAAGTGTGAGTTCGCACAGCACCTGTACTAGATGCACCGCAACTTGATCAGCCTTTCCAACTGCAGGTAGATGCCAGTGATGTGGGTGCTGGTGTTGTCCTCCTGCAGTCCAATGCGTACAGGATTGATCATCCTATCAGTTTCTTCTGTCAAAAGTTCGACTCATATCAGCGGTGGAGAAGGAGGCGCAAGTGTGCCACTGGTGGTTTACACGGACCACAATGCCCTGACGTTCCTGAATTCTTTGCAGTGTCCAAATCAGGGATCAATATGTTGGTCCATACCCTTGCAGTCCCACTGCCTCGACATTCGCCATATTACGGGGTCTGAAAACACTGGCTGATGCACTTTCCTGTGCTCCTTGCTTATAGTAAACTGTGATTGTTGCCTATTGTGACCTCTCCTCTTAAACTACTTTATAGGCAGGCCTACTATAGGTCACCAGCAAGCTGTTGCTATAGTTGCAGCTTATGCTTAACAATTTTATTGGAGATATTCGGTGCTGTCCATAGACCATAAAAAGAAGACTCCTGCGTCGCATCATTGGTGATCACAGATTGTGCAACACACATTTTCTTAATATTGTTAATGTTTGTTCCAGAGCACTATGGGCATGACTGGATAAATAAATTAAAACATTAAAAAAAATAATAATAATAGGCTAACAATCAGCCAAGCATAAATTAATGTATGTCTCTACCTGAGAGGTTGCTCTTTGATTATATAACAACTTTGCATCATATATTAAGTTTTGTTTTTATGTTTTGCCCATGTTTTAACCATGTTTTCTCTTTTATGATAATTTCATAGTTGTCAAACAGTCCAGTGAAAATAATGCAATTATAATTCTATGTTATTGTACATAATTGTTTTCAAACAAAATGCGGCAAATCGATTTCATTTAGACGATTTATTATAATTAAATATTAGCCTACAGTAAATTGAATTTTAGCCAGTTAATTTAGAGCTATATTATTACACCTGTGGGAGGCTGGCTCCTCCTCGCTCCTGCTCTCCGCGGTAGTTCATATTGGTATTGCAGTGCCTGCTGGGTAACCCTCGTTTTTAACCCAGCACTTTAATTGCCTCATTTTCATGAAAACGTCAGAGGGCTGAACAGTCAGTTGCCCTCGCTTCATTTGGCTCACTTGGGGAGCGTATCTATGTTCCCAGGGTCCTAAGTTCCCAAGGTTCTATGTTCCCAGGGTCCTATGTTCCCCAATATGTTCCCATATTCTGTTAACACACATTAACCCTCCTATTGTGTTCGGGTCAAATTTGACCCGTTTAAAGTTAAAATATTTCCTAAATAGTATCCAGTTTTTTTTATTGGAACAAGGCTTCAAAACAGCTATATAAACACAACAAAAACAATGGTTATCATTTTATTTGATTTTGAAGGTCTCTAAAAAAAAAAGTTACATCTGTGGCCCATGTCATATTAAGCGAATACAGAGCTGGGGAACATCTTTTTCAGGTTCCCATTATGTGCTATATAGAGCTGGGGAACATGGGACCTTGGGAACATAGGACCTTAGGAACATAGGACCCTGGGGACATAGGACCCTTTGTCATGTTCCCATTCTGTGTCATATAAATCTGGGGAACATACAGTAGGACCCTGGGAACATAGGAATGACTCCGGTAATGGGACACCCTCCATCACGGCGGCGGCTCATGGGAATGTACAAATCCGAGGGTTAATGTCTAGGCCGCGAGTTTAGAGGGCGATTTGGGACGGGGGTCTTGCTCTCCTCTGTTCTCGGTTATTAGTAGGTGAAGTCGGGAGGGTCGTTAGTGCTGATGTAGCCACACCTGGGCCTGGTGGGTCCTGTGGCATGAAAGACCTGCTACCTGGCACAGACGTCTCTCTCTTACTCCCTACTTCCCCCAATTTACTTGAAAACTTACTAGCAAATAGCCAAACATCATCTGCAAAAAAGGATATGTAATGATTTGTCGCGTTTTAAGGCAGTTGAAAGCCTTCTCACCACTGGCACTGACAGTATTGCTGATGAAGAAAGATAATCTACTGTGAGGAAGATAATGCTGAGGAAGCATCGATAATGTAATTATAGATAGTAGATTGTAGATTATCTGTACATAGATGCTTCTTGACAAAGCCACTTTGGTCAGGATGGATCAACTTAATTTTTCACTGTTATATTATTATTATTATATTATTATTATATTTAACAAAGATGGGAGGAAAAAACTAGTACATTGCAATGGATCTTTACGGGGGTTTTTTTTATAATTATATTATTAAAACAGTATTTTTGGCATCCCTTCCAAATGAGCAGTCTTGAATGGAAGTATTAATCATGTCTAATAAAGGAGCACCTAGAAGAGTCCAGATTAATTTTAATCATAAGCAGTCCTCTTCCTCCCACACTAAACTATCTTAGATAAGAAATGTTAGTGAAACTCCTTTCTCTGGGAGGAAGTATACCCACTATACTTTGATTTTACCCAATAAAAGGGCGGCAAAAACATCAACACCATTTGTTCACTGAAGTAGTAGTTGAGTTATCCTGTTAAGAAAGTAAGAGCGAATGCAACCACCATTTTTTTTTTTTTCACCTTTATTTATTCAGGGGGAGTTTCACTGAGAGTTTCCCCTAGAGCAATGCTCTCTAATGTTGGGTTTTGTAACAGAAATGTAATGTAATAAGTTGTGTATCTGCTCCCAGGCAGTGAGAAAATCATATTGCTTTTAGAATGAGGAATACATTACTTTTTTGAGTAACGAGGCCCAACGCTGGTCATCTATCTATCTTATGCCTTAGAATGCCTTAGAATTTTTAAGAGATGATATTGAAAAATCAAGTATTGGTCAAAACATCACCAGCAACCTCAATCTGTTTCTTGGGGGACTGATAAATGCTCATCAAGTCATTCAGTCATACTCTCCAGAATAAATACAAAAACACACAGACTTAAACCAAAAACACAATCGGAGGGTTTATTGATGTTATGAGCAGTTTGCCCTGGTGAGAAGCCGAGCTCTGTGATAATGCCACCCAGGCCTGCCACAGCTAGACACATATCTCTGGGTGAAAGGGTATTTCAGAGAGATGTCTTTCTCTGTGTGTGTGTATATATGCGCTTGCATTCATGCATACATGGGTGCATCTTAAGTGTGCACGTGTGGTGTGGTCAACACAGTGAGCTGGGGCAGGATACTCATTATGCCATCATTACGTGTTCCTGGTGACTGAGTGGAGACACGGTGTTCCTGCTTGACTCCAAGGAGCAACAATGCACTCCCTCTGCCCTGCACACATTATACTGCTGTTTGCTAGGCTAAGACAAGATAATAGCGCTGATGATGATGATGGTGTTTTGATGATGTCGATGACGGTTGTGATGATGATGATGACGATTACAAGTATGATGATGATGATGATGATGATGATCTACAATGATAGATTATCATCACCACTACCCTTTGTCAATTTCTTGACACATCTCTCACTCATACTGATAATGATTGTGGCGATGATGATGATGATGATGATGATGATGATGATGATGACAGTGATGCTGAGTATGACAATTCTGATGATTATGATGGCACTGATGATGATGATGATGACAACGATAATCACCTTGATTCAGTGGACATAATTTGTTGATTTTGAAAGAGAGAGATGTGAATCTGAGCTGTAAACAGTGTAGCTTTGTGCTTTGAGTGTTTCCATGCTACAATGTTACATGCTACATGTACAGTAGCTGATTTCTGTATATAATATGTATAATGTATATAATATATAATATATAATATATATAATATTTATTCCAGCATTTATTCCAGCATCTTTGCACTCTGCACCATTGCACTACTGTCCCAGTGTTGTTTACATATGTGTGTATATATATGTATGTGTATTTTTTTTATTTTTTTTTATATATATGCATATTTGTACATAGTAGTTAGATGTTTAGGTTTACCTCTGTCCATTTTGTTGTCCTTGTTTTTAGCTGTATATTTATTCTGTGTAAGTACATTGTGAGCAACGGAAAAACCGGAGTCAAATTCCTTGTATGTGTACATACTTGGCCAATAAAGCTGATTCTGATTCTGCTTCTGATGCTACAGCAAAGAAACCTGTCTTATAACCTCACATGACCCACAGAATCACTGCTGCCACCCTGAGTAAGACTATTACTGGACACAAAGAGGTAGGCATGCTGTGAAATAAGAGTCACTTCCAAAAGGACACGTCTCTCACTAAACACACATATGCAACACGCACACACAAATACTGTGCATGCACATTAGATTACATGCACATCCAGAAATACACACACACACACACACACACACAACCCACACTGTCCTATAGACAACAACCATGACAGAAGAGACGGCAGCTATAGCCTGGAGCTGAAATCCTCTGAAAAACAAGCATTCAATAAATAGTGGAATCTCTGCTTGATTATCCCATTGCCAAGGGACTACTGTTTACACAGACGCTATTTACGCGCTGTAATTTGTCAGCAACATTAACATGAAGCACAATGCTAATTCAATGCGCTGTGAATACAACGGGATCAGCCTATAAGAAAAGGACAGTGAGAGAGTGTGAGGAAGGAATGAAGGGGAAGAAAAACAGATTTAGAGAGAGAATTAGGCAAGCCGGGATGCAGGCTGTACACAGAGACACACACACACACACACAAACACAAACAGACGTACGCACACACACTCACTCGCGGTCACACACATATACACACCATGTGCAAGAACGTGATAAGAAATACAGGATCATTCATCTACTTGCTGGAAGTCTCCCCCTCTCTTCCCTTTGACTTCCAGCGTTCTCCCCCCTCTGCTTCCCATACATCTATTCTCCCTCCTCTCTCTCTCTCTCTCTCTCTCTCTCTCTCTCTCTCTTCTTACCACTCACTCACCCTATGCCTCTCTGTTCCCTCCCTCTTTTCCCGTCTGTCTCTCCATCCTCTCCCTCTTTCGTTAAAGGAAACACATCCAAGCAGGTCGACAATTAGCGAGAGAAGCGGGATGAAAGCCGCTTTATGACTCATTCTCTCTCACTCCCATTTCTTTCCCTCTTTTTCTTTCCCTCTCCTCTCTATTTTGACAGATCAACTGGTCTTTCTCCGATTTCCCATGTCTCTTACACTGGCCTATTTCTCTTCCATTTAATTTTAATCTATGTAATGTCTCCCCCCCCCCCCCCTTTCTGCTCTCTCCACTTATCTCTTCACTCTGCCTGGCAAGATTCATTATTATTATCTTCACTGATCCCTGTTGCTATGTATGATGGTGTAAAGCAGGACAATGGCATGAGACTCTAAAAATGTCTCATTCGAATGGAGTCTTGACAAGGTTCAAAGGTTTCATAGCTTTGTTATTATTATATCAATTGTTGCTGAGTTTTTTTGGGGAGCCATCCAAAAAGTGAAGTGAAAATCTGGGCCAGTTTTTTGAAGAGCTGCACAGATGAGCATCACAAAAATCATAAAAATTCAAAAAATATTATTAATGTGGAATATTTGGGATTTATATATTGAACTATGCAACTCAAACATTACACATAGTGGTTTGGTGAGCTATTAAAATGCATTTTGGTTAATACATTTCACAGGTTTGAATAACCTCCATGTCCGAGTTTGGCATTAAAAGCCTCATCTCTATCTCAACAAAGTCTCTCTGGCCTTTGTGTCACTGATTGCATTTCCATGCACATTAAGTATGTAAATACCATGTATCATTTACAATATCCCGGATAGGCTCATTTGTTGTTAATGAGAGACCCAAATTCGACAGTTTGGATACACAAATATAAGCCATGTAAACAGCTTTTGCTTCCTTCCTTTTTGCAGTATGTGTAGTTACAGTTTCTATGTGAATATTAAGAATATTGTGTTTATTCATGTATGGGTAACACTTTACAATAAGGGTAGACTAAGTTAAGGGTTAGTTAATGCTTAATAAGGGTTAGTTAATGCTTAGTATGGCTTAGTTAATGCTTAGTAAGGGTTAGTTAATGCTTAATAAGGGTTAGTTAATGCTTAATAAGGGTTAGTTAATGCTTAGTAAGGGTTAGTTAATGCTTAATAAGGGTTAGTTAATGCTTAATAAGGGTTAGTTAATTATTAATAAGCATTAACTAACCCTTAATTAACAGTTAACTAATGTGTAATTTACTAATGGTGTTCATGTTAACTAAGGTATTACTTTATGCATTATTTAATAGTTTATAAAGATGACTATTAAATAATGTATAAATTAATACCTTAGTTAACATGAACATGAAGTAAATGATTACCAGACACATTAGTTAACTGTTAATTAAGGGTTAGTTAATGCTTATTAAGCATTAACTAACCCTTAATTAATGGACCCTTATTGTAAAGTGTTACCCATGTATGAAGTAATATTGCTGAATGGCATATTAAGATGAATATAAAGTGCTTATTTCTAAAACGACCTGAACAGGGATATGACAGACACACTGCGGAGAGCGTCATACTTCGAAAGCCACAGACAGCCTGACAAGGTTTTTCCTGTTTTCGAGTGGACAAGCATGTCAAAGAATTACTTCAGCACACTGCCTCCAACAGAGAGGGAAATGTACGTTGAAAAAAATGAACTTAATCGGTCTCCATCAATGTCCTTTGTCATTGTTCCAATAAAGCTGGATAAATGATCCCACACGGTGGCCTGAGGTGAAATAGTGACATTTACCACTACTTAATGTAATCAACAGGTAAGATAATAAGTTGACTTGGAAATACAGCTGTGCTTTTCAGACTGTAATTAGACTATAGACGTATAATGCGTTTCAGACTATAACTTCTTATGATAGTTAACAAGTCAGGGTGAGATTTCTCATTACTTTTGCACCCTGGACTGACAGTCAATACAGAGCAAACTATCCTGAGACCCACACATGAGAGGAATTGGCTCAGTACACAGTATGTTAGCTTAGTAGCAACCTAATGGGCCAGTGGGCGTGGCCTATTTTATGCACTCTCTCTACGTGCATGTAAAACACACTCAGCATCTCTCCGTCTTACTCCCACATCACAGCAGAAACACACACTCCCCCCCTTTTTCTACCATTCCACAATCGCCCCACACAGAGCTGAATGGATTAATGCTTCCTCTCCAGGTATATGGCATATGATAATAAATGTTGACTCTCCACCCTGTACAGTATAGATCCGGCCATCTGTGTGAATAGGCTCAATAAAGCAGAGAATGAGGGAGATTACTTTTTTTTTTTTTTTTTACCTAATAGTTCACAGATTATTCGCAGTTGTAAATTGAATATAGAGCAGACAAATAGAGCCTCTAGTATTCTAAATACATATTTATAATGCTGACTGAGTAGTGGGATTTGCTCCGCCGCACGCGCTCCCATGCACTTCCACACAGCCAAGGAGAGAGAGGGAGAGAGAGAGAGAGAGAGAGAAGGGGAGCGGCAGACGTGACCTTATTGTGGTGACTAAGGCTCCGCAAATGAATTTCATCTCTTGTCACATTCAAAATTCATCGCCTTTGCGCACCAGGAAAACGTGCGCGCGGAAAACACGGTTCCGTCGCCATTTCGGTTCACGATCGGGGAACGCACTGAACTAGGAAATGAGTTCAGATCCACTTAGGAAACGCTCAGGTCTCTCCCTCCCTTATGTGGAAGATTGCGAAGGCACACGAATTAACACGGATGTGCACACACACACAGACACACACATGAAGAGTAGATTCAGCCCCCTGCAGACAAAGACAAACAGGTAGTGTCTTTCTCTTTGACTCACTCACTCACTCACACACACAGAAGCCATTCGTTATCCTATAGCTCATATAAAGACGGCAGAAAGAGTTTGTCTATCAGACTTATAAGCCTATTAAGGTGAGGGGGAGACACACACACACACACGCGCACACACACACAGTTTATCTAAGAAGGGTAATATGGAGGGATTTTCTCTTCATTCCTCCAGTGGGAAAGGGACACACCAGATAATGTCACCTGCAAGCGCAGCAGATGGTCTGAGCATAAAGAGCAGAGGCTTTTGCAGCTGAGAGCTAAAAGAGAGAGTATGTTGTGATTGCCCAGGTACTACAGTATTCAGCATTGTGTGTCTCTAAAAGGTGCTGCGTGTGGCACTTTCAAAATCAATATATTGTCAAATGAATTACCTTGTATTACCTTGTTTATAGCAAATATACCTTAATTACTATAAACAAATGAGACTATCTCTATCTCTCTATCTCACACCAGTGGTATTGTTTCTCCAAATTAAGACCACATTTCCCACAAAATCCAACCCCATAGTACAATGTAAAACGCAATGTAGATAGACTAATGACTGAATGACTGTTCATAAGTTCCAAAGTAACTATATCGCTATCACAATTATTTCATGTTACATAATTAAACCTGATAAGTGTAAGTAATTAGAATGACATCTTTGACTTGAGTTATATTTTACTTTACAGTGGGTGGTTCTCAGTCTTTCGCAGTAATAAACTCCATAGAAGACGCCTACACAGCGGTTCCTGTGTAACTGACGTCTATAGCTGCAGCGTTACAATGCCTGCAATGACTCGGCTGCCACGGCGTCACGGAAATGACGCCTCAGAAATGTGAGTTAACAAACATCGGTGCGTTAAAGCCGGCGAGAGAAAACGGATAGAAACGAGGGAGGGAAAAAAAAAACGCTTTGACAAAAACGCGAACGAACTTAACCACATCCGGAACAAATTCACTTTTAGCGCACAATCCCCGAACAATTTCACCTAAAACACTTAAGTCGAGTAACGCAGAAAGCTCTTAACATAATTGTCAACTCTCCCGGTGTAGCAGTAATGCGATGTGCCGTCTCTGTGAATATATAATATCCCAGAACAGTCATTAGTGGAATCTAGGGCTTGTTACTGGAACTGTCACGTTATAAAGTACAGTCAAACACGCTGTTTTATTCATGATTCATCCTACAATAGTTAATCACATCAACTAGCACTACTGCACAAACATCCTTGACCCACTTCAAAACCCACGTACACACACACACACACACACACGCACACGCACAAAATTGGTATTGTTTAGTGTTGTTGTTTTTTTGTTACTATCGCCAAGTATAACAATTCAGAAACACCGTGAAGCTAAAGCGGAGGCCTGTAGAATTAAATGCCTGGAGAGAATGGTATTAGAAGATTAGCATTATGCAAGTGCAATCACAAAGACAAAAAAGTATAGAAATATACTTACATACATACATAATACATGGGTAGTTTTGTGCTTAGGTCAGAGGGTGTGTGTACTGTAAAATAGGCTGGTGTATAGGAACTTAACAAGGTTACTGTTTCCTGCAATATTGGGTTATTTCTTGTGGGTCTGGATAAATTAATGTGTTAAGGACATCCACCTCTAGGTGCTGGACAAGGATCAAGTTGTATAAATCAAAGTCAGTCAGCACAATATTCTCAGCTGAGTTGGTCAGGTGTGTTTGAAACAGTACCTATTATCCCCTTAGTAGTCTATTTAAAAGGGGATTATGGGTACTGTCTAAAACACATCTTAACCATTCAGATTATTATAAGACTCAGTTGAAACGTTCACCGCAATAACAATCGCTGGAGCCAGAATGCTGTATGGACTAGAGGCTGACATATGAACGGGATTCCCGTGGGTCATGGGATTCCCGCGGGACAGTAGGACGATCCTATTGTTCCGTTCAGACTGGGACACCGGGACACGAGGGATCCTCAGGACAGGAACGGGTACCTTTTTAAAAAAAAATGCACTCGTCGACAGAGGGAGCGGTTGGAGCCGGCGAACCGAAATACAGCTAGCTGTCATGGTAACAGGTTTGTCAGCAGAATATTTGCAAGTAAAATGCTGACTCAGTGACCGCTCTAGTCCATCTCCGACGAGAACGTATAATGTTTTTATGCATGTATGCATATTGGGCCGTGAGCAACACCGTAGGTCTGCAAGTGAGGTCTGCTGCACCGTATGCCGAAACATAACATCTCTCTGCAAATTCAGGACCATCTGCAAGACCGAGGACATCACACAGGACCTCACTCTCTGGTTCCCAACCTGCGGGTCCCGACCCCCACTAGGGGTCGCCAAAGCTTCACGGGGGGTCGCAAGGCTTTCTTGGTTTTACGGGGTGTAAGAAAACTTTAAAAAAAAAAATATATATATATATATATACAGTATATCTCAGCATTTCATTAGTTTCTGTGAAGAAAAGAACTAAATGTAGTTGTTGTTTTTAAAGTTTAGATGTTTTTTAGATTTCACTCTCTGCTAAACAGCCTTGTCCTGCATTAGAAAAGTTCACAGTTAAAACAACCAAAGAGCTAAGCGTCAGGGAGAAGAAAACACTGAATTCTGAGTCCGAAATAACCATAACATGTATGTATGATAGTTAAAAATAAATAATACAGAAAATTGTATAAAACGTTCCTAAAAATATCAGGAAAACTAATCTCTGATGCAATATTCACATAATCTGCTCAATATTCATCCAAATTGCTCGTTTTCCACAAACTTCCTGCAGTTGTTGCATTCACTATTTGGGTTAATTGTGCAGTTATCAGTTGTTCTGTGCTGTTATTGTTATGCATTGAATATAATATGAAATATCCAGAAAATATGTCACTTCAGGGGTCGTCTGTTTACTCAGTGATAGAATAGGGGTCCCTTAAGGCAGTAATTCTCAAACTTTTTCATATCAAGGACCCCTAATGTAGTCCATATTAGGGCAACAGACCCCCATTTGACCCAAATCTGAGAATATTTTTATTGTTAGATATGATATTGTCCATTCCATGACTGTATGTATAGGTAGAGAGATAACAGTGAAACTATGATCAAATACATCTTTTCTTCTACATTCCCCATTTGTGCTGACTTCTTGTAAATGAAATAATGCTGAAGTTTAACAATTGATCAGTTTGCTGGGGACCCCCTGGAACCCCCTCAAGGACCCCTGGTGGTCCCCGGACCCCACGTTGAGAACCACTGCCTTAAGGAACAAGGTTGGGAAGCACTGCACTAAACAACCAGTACCAACTGTTACCCTCTGGCCGAAGGTTCAAAAGTCTCCAAATCATTTATCCCAACCAGCATCAACTTTCTCGACTCATAATGTCTGTACATGTCATGTCTCGCATGTCTATGTCATGATCTTTGGTACCATGTTGTATACGTATGTGTATGCCAACACCTACCATCGCAAAACAAATCTCATTGTGGGATAATAAAGTATTCTATCTGTAGGATACATAAGACAGAACGGGACGGGAGGCCAAAGGAATCTGGGAAAAGTTGCGAGAACCCGGATGGGACGGGAGAATGATTGCGCCTCTCCTCCGGTGTGTGGACCTGTAGTGCGGACCTACTTTGCTGCTTCCTTATGGGTCCCCCGTGTACCGGTTTGTCTTCATGAGCCCGGCTTCCGAAACGAAGACTGAATTTAATCATTTTGAGTCCCGGATTATAAACGAGCAGGAAGTCCTATCTGTTATGCAGATGTTCATAATGAACGACACAATGAGAGCAGAAGGTTGTCCGCCGCAGCACAACACCCGAGCTGCTGGGAGGGAGCAAAAAAATCAGACACACACACACACACACACACGCACACTCTTTGTCTCTCAGTTCAATTCAATTCAAGGGGCTTTATTAGCGTGGAATACAAAACAACAGTAGTCAAGCTTAAATATATAATTGATATGTCATAAAATATTTAAAAAAAAAAATTAACAGTCAATTTGTCTAAATCTCTCTCTCTCTCTCTCTCTCTCTCTCTCTCTCTCCCTCTCATATTTCAAATGCAGTATAAAGTTGAAAGGTCCTGTGTTTCTGTAACATTACTGTATATTTCTGTATCTATCTTCTCTCCAACCTCCTCTCCTCCCCCTCTCTCTCCCCCCCCCCACGACTCTACTCCTCCAATCCTCCTCCTGCTCCTCTTCTACTCCCGCTCTTCCTCCTCCTCTCCTTATCCATGTCCTCTCCTGAGCTGATAATGTATCTCTACAACACACACTCCATTATTATTGCTTATCATTACATTCTCTATAGACTACTTTTCACTTGAAACTCAGTAGAGTGACACATTGATAGGAAGTAGAGTATCAACACTGGACTATCAAAATAAAGTGTGCCTGCAGCTTTATACAATAATGTAATTTCACTATGGTTAAGTAGGACTTAATGTATTTGTATCTATGTATCTATCTATCTATCTATCTGTCTATCTATCTATTCATTATTCACATGGGAGTGAATGAGTCTCATTGAAAAAGAGAGATGTACTGTTGCTAGATTATGATCAAATAATTAAAGAAAATTGTCCATTATTGTATATATGTATAAATGAATGAGCAAAGGTTAAAGAGTCTTCCGTGGATTCTTTATTCAGACATGTCTGGAGAGAAAACCTTCAGCACACACACTTATAGGCTGCAGGATATTCTCTGACAAAGGGTAGAAATGTCAGTTTCTTTATACACTTCAGTTAGTTGCTTTGTTCATCCTTTTCTAAGAAATCAATATATGGCTAATGTAATATGCACGCTTCAAACTAGTCAAAACCAGTTCTACAATACACACTAACATAAAGTCTATTCTTACATGATTGTCTCTGAGAATGAACACTAGTCTGAGGGCTAAACTTCTAACATCATGTGGAAGTCAAACATGCACTCATGACAGCTGCATGACTTCTTCATGTGATCAGGACATGATCAGGACCCTTAATTTAGTCCACATTGGATGAGATTTTGTCTCTTGGACCCAAATCTGAGAATATTTGTTTCGTTAGATATGATTTATTGTAGGTAGAGAGATAACAGAGAAACTATGATCAAAACAGTCTTTCTTCTACATTCTCTAATTGTGTTCACTTCTTGTAAATGAAATAATGCTGAAGTTTAACAATTCATCAATTTGCCCCCTGGTGGTCCCTGGACCCCACGTTGAGAACCACTGCTTTAATGAATATTCCACTATGATATTCAGGGCAAAGGACACAGTGTTCTATTTTATTTCCTACATTATTTGCCCTACACATAGTGCTATCTCTATGTTGCACATGTAGTATGTTTGTATAAATGCATTCATGTGAGAAACTACTCTAATCATCTAATATCTTCTAATATTAGATGTGATATTACATTAACATGAGTAGATGCAGCAATATTATACGTTCAGTACACATTTATAACATTTAAAAAGACCTGTTTCTACCTATTTTGACTTCTTTCGGAGTCCTGTGTGTGTGTGTGTGTGTGTGTGTGTGTGTGTGTGTGTGTGTGTGCTTCTCTTCAATAATCACTGACGCTCATCATCTCTCCGGGGGGAAGCCAGAAAGAAGAAGAGTTGGCTTAGAAGGGGCACAGCAAAAACTTGATGGAAACGTTTTTATTAGCATGCTCATATGCACAAGCACACACACACACACACACACAAACAAGCGAATACATTCATTCTTCTTCCTCTTCTGCTGCAGCCTCGTCCCCCCCCCCCCCCCCCCTCATCCTCCTCTTTTTTCTCTCCTTTTTCTTCTTCTCCACCTCCGTCTCCTCCAGCCGCTCCTCCGGTGTGGCCGAGGGAGACCGAAGCGGGGGAACTCCATTAACACTTACAGAGACAGAAGGCTTGGAGCCCCGTGAGGACTCGATCTGGGGGGCTTATCAAAAGGCGCCTCATGCATGTATGCAAGAGCAGGCACACGCACACGCACACACACACACACACACACACACACAGACACACACACACAGATGCAGGCACATGCGTAGAGACATACACACAGATGTACACATACGCCACCACAATGCCCTGAACAATTCTTCATGCTCTGTCCCAGACATCTGCTGCAGTGTGACTTTCACTGTCTCTGGTGTGTGTGTGTGTGTGTGTGTGTGTGTGTGTGTGTGTGTGTCCTTGTGCCCATGACTGTGCCAAGCGTCCTTGAGTAATTATGATATCTCGTCCTCCTTTGTGGCCGAACAGAGCCTGGCACATCCTGCCGTCTCACAGAGTACAGGCTGGTCAAGGTTGGATCATCATGACGGTACAGCCTGTGATTTACATGTGGACTGTGGAAACTGCCCACCTACTATTATAATATATAGCATTGTATAGTACAGTGGTACAGTACTTAACTTGAGTATTTCCATTTGATGCTACTTTATACTTCCACTCCACTACATTTCAGAGGGAAATATTGTACTTTCTACTCCACTATATTTATGTGACAGCTTTAGTTACTTTTCAGATGGAGATTTGACACAATGGATAATATAACAAGCTTTTAAAATACAACACATTGTTAAAGATTAAACCAGTGGTTTCCAACCTTTTTGGCTTTTGACGTCTTACAAAAAGCAGTGTGTAGTCGGGGTCACATTTCAGATGTCTATGAGTTGTTAACAGCTCCACCAAATAGTGATTTTTCCCTCTAAACCTCACATGGTTTCATTTCAATAAATGTTCAAATGATCCAATATTTCAGCAAAAATCAAAGATTAGAGAAAAAGTCCAAAAACTGAAAACAGATTTGTGTATTAGAACTTTAATCTTTAATCATCCCCAATCCCAATCCCATTAATCAATCCCATTAATCATCTCACGACCCCTCAGATTTACCTTTGGAGGGGCCCAACCCCTAGGTTGGGAACCACTGGTCTAAACTAGCTAACTGTATATAAAGTAGTTCAAACTAGCTCCACCTCCAGCAGCTACAACAGTAACATGCTGCTTACACACTGATGCTTCAGTATTAATAATCTAATGATGTCATATATAATAAAATATCAGTCAGAGGGACCAAACCACTACTTTTACTTTAATACTTTAACTACATTTTGCTGCTAATACTTATGTACTTTTACTTAAGTAGGATTTTTCATGCAGGACTTTTACTTGTAATGGAGTATTTTTACATTGGTATATATTGGTATATTGGTACTTTTACTTAAGTAAAGGATCAGAGTACTTCCACCACCACTGGTATAGTGCAAACCAAATAATTTATCACTTCAACACGGTTTTAATGTGTCAACTGTTGTTTGTTGGTTTTTGACAGTTGATGTTTGATATTGTTTCTGATGAACAGTCATGCCAATAATGTCATAGAATCGACCAGCATCACTAATTAACACTGTGCTTTTCCTCCAGTTTGAATATAAAATTGTCCTGCTCCTTATTCCTATTTTTATTTCCAGCGTTTTCCTCAACACCGCGCGTCGCGTTCCGTGAAGCATCCCATTCCGTTTGCCTGACTTTAAATTCATGCCAACCTGTAATCATCCCTGTCAGGCACAAAATGTCTTTTTTCTCCCACACTGACACACGTGTGTGTGTGTGTGTGTGTGGACATGCAGGTACACACAAACAGACAGACACGCACACTGAGACAAGAGATGAGACGCAGGTGTCAGCTGGGAGAAATGGCAGCCGTCACTTTGATGACTCAGCAAGCTGCAACCTCCACCCTTGCAAAAAAAAATGAAATGTTATAATTGCGTCGCGTGGCTGTTCTTTTGCCATTATTATTATTTTTTTACGAAAAGAAGAATGAGCGCTCTGTCACCTCTGAAAGGGGGGCTTCTACCAGAAGTGACAGATTTCAAGACTCAACCCTCAGTTTAGCCAACAGAGTGACAAGGCTTATTGTCCAGGCTTGTACAACTGAACATCGGAGCATAAACACAGTGTCAATCACACGAGGTAAACAATTTCTCCCTCTGGAAACACCCGGTTTGACCAATCCTAGCGTACAACCAAGCATGCTTAATTATTGACAAAGGCCTGTATCGGTGTAGCGGGGTTAACCCACGACCACAGACACACCACAGACACACCACAGACACACACCGATGTGAATCAGCAACGCGGAGGAGATGTGGTTCCCTCCTGAGCTTTCCTAATGAGTTTAGTTCATTATTCAGAAATTAATTTATTGCGCGCTGCCAACAAAAGCAAAGGAACACCCCCCCCCCCCTTGCTGTACACAGATACTGTCCACGCATAAACACACGCCTTCATTCACGGGCGATATGAAAACACGACACACACCTGTATAGACGCTGACGTGCCCGTGTGTATCGTATCTTATTAAAACACATTACCTGAACAATCCCTGTCTCCCAAAACTCATTCGACTCCGCGGTGCTCTGAATTCCTGATCCGCAATCTGTTCTCATTACACTTATTCTCACACGCTCTCTTTATCTCTCTCTCTCCCCCCCCCCCCTCCTCTTTCTCCCCCCTTTCCCTCCCTCCCTCTCTCTCTCTCTCTCTCTCTCCCTCCCTCAGGTGGATAGTGTAATTGCTGTGGTTTAACCGGTACTGTGTTTGATCTCACGCTTATCCTCTGAAGCCTCTTGCTCATGAAAGAGATGAAGGGAAGAACGCATCTCCCAAGGAACGCCTGTGTGTGTGTGTGTGTGTGTGTGTCTGTGTGCTCGGGCGCATGTGTGCTTATGTGAGTGGGAATTGCTTCAGTCTGGTCTGATTTTTAAGTAATTCAATTATTGCAGTGGTAGCTGTGGAACTGCAGGCTAAAACACACAAATCACTTCAATCTAAAGCCAATTCCTCCCCATTTAACCTCTATGTATTACACAGACGCCAAGCCATTTTCTCTGCTGCCTTTTATTAGATTCTCATCTATAGCCCTTGGCTAGTGGTGCAGAAAGGAGGAAGTGGACTCTGCAGCCAATCTGCTGTAACACAGATGATGAAGATGATTTAAAGACCGCTTTATTGATCTGAACTACCTCCCATCTCACGCCTCAGAAGATTCAGCATTTCAAAAGGTATGGATATTTTTAGATATAGTCAGCAATAGATCATTTATCCGTCCAGGGGAAGAGTTAAAACGTCTTTTCTAGTAAGCCACATTTGCAAGGTGAATTCCATTGTTTTCTTCCATCTGGCCAGATGTTCAATGTAGTTTTTTTTTTGTTTTTTTTCTCAGTGTTGATGAGCGTTTTGCTTGTGTTGAGGTAAATGAGGTAACGTGAGGTAAAAGAGGAAAGAAGATGTTTATCTCAGTACAGCGCGAGTTTTATACGGAATGTTCAGAGACGTTTGTTAGAAGTTGCGAAACATGGAGAGAATATCTAAACATCGTCACTTGTTCTGAATGCTGAATCTTCATGCGTCACATTTTTCAAACTACAATTTTCATACTTCTATCTGCATCTAATCACATTGTCGTGTCAACGATAGAAGGTGAAATTTCATTTCGCAGAAAGTTGTGTGTAACAATCTGTGCTCTGGGTATCATTTGGAACTTTTCAATAACTATACTCTGTTGGTGTCTGGCATGCACCTTATAGCCAATTGCCAATTAAACAGATTTCTCCACTGATCTATTTATTTCTCTGAATGTTACAGCATAGAAAGGTGGCACAGAGCATCCAAACATTTTCGGTAATCAGTAGGGTTGATGTGATTCATTCGGCAACTAAAAATCACTTTTGATACCCAGTCCCACTGAGCACATCCATATCTATTGCGAAATGAGTTACAACTACCTCATATGCACTGGGAACATTATAAGATAATAATATAAAATTAAAATAAAATGATTTTATACAGAGTTAAAATGAATCACGAAGAAGTATTATAAGGAATAACGTAAAGAATTTAGCCTTACTTTATATATTAAGAAATGACCAGGTGAATCATGCATAATGTAGAACTCCTCTGTAATCGTTCTCAACACATTAGGGGTGTGTTGACAGATCCATTTTTTTGGAGTTTATCACTTTGAATATGTCTTTTTTGATTGAGCAACATAGCCTATGTGGATTGCTTTTCCTTATGTGATTTCTTTATGTAAGTCGAGAGTCATGATTTTTGCACTCGGATGCTTCCAGCACAATGCGACGTGAACAGCGGGAACTTTAATTGATTTCAAAGGAAGCGTTCCCTTGATGCCTGATGCCCGATGGCTGTAGTGCATGGAGCCTGGGCTGTAAAGGGTGGCAAGCAGCAGTCCTGTAGTCTCTGAAATGTAAAAAGGAGGGTCCGAGGGTTTGGTCTACTGCCCGCTCCAATATACCGGGATAATAAAGAGGAGGCCGGTGCAGGCTAGCCTCCTGCCCCCCCATCTTTGTCATTTCATTAGTCCGCTTACCGACTCCCCTCAGCAACTTCCAGGCAGGAGGCCCCCTGACATCGGAAAACACCACCTCACTCTTTCACTTTCATTCTCTCTTTCAATGACAACGTACAAAAATCCGCGGGGGGGGGGGGGGAGCATACGGAGCAAACATTTTCTGAAGGGAAGAGTGGAGGTGAATTCGGAAGCGGGGGGATAGGTTTTAAGAGGGGGAGGAGGAGGAGGAGGAGGGGGAGGGGGGAGGGCGATGTATTAAGGCAGAGACAGGTCGCGAGGGTGAAAGTGATTAGAGGCGGAATCCTGTCTTGACTGAGATGGGACAGAGAACAAAGGCGGCAAAAAAAAAAAAACAGACAGGCCTTAAAGCGGAGCCGATACCGTGGCAGCTTTCAACCGCTGATAAGGGGCGAGCACAGGTGGGACGAGGGAGGAGGGGAGAGAGGTGAGAGAGAGAGGGAGAGAGAGAGAGAGAGAGAAGAGGAGAGGAGAGGGAGGGGAGGATTCCTGATATTGAGAGGCTTTCCCATGCTGTGAAAAAAGCTGCACCTACATACACAAGCATACACACACACACACACACAGACAGGCACACACACACACACACACTCATGCATATACACACACCTGCAGAACACGCAAATGTACAAACCACCCGCAGTCTGTCAAGATGAGAGGAAGGATTTGTCGTTCATTCCTTGTTGTTTACTTTCTGTCTGTGGCGCGGCTGCGGCGTGTTATTTCCGCCTTTTGGCAATGACATCTAAAAGCGTGTTAGTCACCTCCGACACACACACACACACACACACACACACACACACACACACACATAGACACATAGACACATAGACACATACGCACACACCAAGGTTACTGCATTTAGCTGAAAATAAAACTCCACTACATAAGGAAAGCAAACCTACATACATACAGCAATGAAAGAATGGGCTTAAAGTATTAAAAGGCGTACAATATTATAACCATCCACAGGTCATTATTTTTGTGCACGCATTTCCTTACACTTACTGGAACTGAAATAATATTTTACAAAAACGTGAAAATAAAAGAATGTAAAAATGAACTGAATTGGGGCAGTGGAGCGTGTGTAATGTAATGCAGCCTTTTTTCTCGTCTTGAGCGTTACGACAAAATCAAACATGTTTAATATGATTATATTGAATATTAAGTCTCGAGTCTTGGCTGAGAAGGCGTGTGATGGTGCAAGTCCCGGTTCTGTTGGGCTGTGGAGAGAGCTGGAGTTTCTTCCTCTCTGTATCTCTCCCTCTGCGTGTTGTGCCTGTGTGTGGTTTGTTGTCTATGGCGGAGGAGGGATATGTTGCAGCTTCAAACATCATCTATTATCAGTGTTTTGAGCCGGTATAATCCTCCACATGCTCTGAAAACCAAGCAAGGAACTACTACCAAACCTCTGAATCATCCTGTGATGCTGCAGGATCCTCAGTCTGAGCGGAATCTTCAAAATGTGAGCCGCTCCAGGACTAAAAACTCATGACTTGAGACAAATTGTGAAGTGCGAGAGTGTGCCAGACTAAATGTCTTCCAATGTACATGTATCTATTCTGACTGACTGTGGGCGGCGAAAGAGCCTTTAGCAGCTCATACTGTAATAACTGCATAATGTAATAAAACCTCACAGTGTAATCGTCTAAAACTGAACACAACGTAGTAACTTTTTGTGCATAATGTAATACATTATCACATTGTATGCTGTTATTACATGATCGGTTTTGCAGAGTTTCTTTCATGAATAATGTAATGACTTGACTTATAATGTAATAAACTAAAATCAAGTGGATTTAAGTGTCATATTTTACGGATAAAATTCTCATTATCAATTCAACTAATCATATGCTGAAACAGGCATTTGAATTCAACTCTTGACTGTTACACTAATACACACACAAACACAATACAACACAAACACAATACAATAGCAATGTTTTAGTGGATTCAAGTGTTATAACCGATGGGAAGAGGAATTCTCATGGATAGGTTCAACTGATTATACGCATATGCAGGCATTTGAATTCAACCCTTGACCATTGCACTTTTGCACGCGCTCACACACTCACACACACTCTAGAGGGAGACTTCTACAAAGTAGCATTGGCCTGCCAGACTGCATTTCACCACTGATTCCTCAAAGGCAGCAGGTACAAAGTGATGCAAGCTACATGCTGCTAAACAATAATAGATAGATAGATAGATAGATAGATAGATAGATAGATAGATAGATAGATAGATAGATAGATAGATCGTCTTGAGATCCTGGCAGGTTCTTCAGTGTTTAAGTGTGTTAACCTGTGTGTGTGTGTGTGTGTGTGTGTGTGTGTGTGTGTGAGACACAGTGTGACAGTGTGACAGTGTGACAGTCATGGGTTTAATTCAAGTGCCTACTTCAGCATATAATTACCGTAGTTAAACTGATAATCAAAATATATCCACAAATTACAACACTTGAATCCGCTAAAACTTTGATTTGATTTTATTACATTATGTTGAGTTATTATATTACTCATAAAAAACAATTGCTACTAATCAAATCATGTATTTTTTATTGCTTTGGTATTGCCTGTCACAACGTTACTCATTTATGAGTTAACATATAGCTAGCTAGCAATGCTAAAAAGGTAGCATTAATAAAAAAAATACACAGAAAATGACACAAAAAAAGAACAAACACAAATTACTTGAGAGCAGAGGTCTTTGTATATATCAGTATATAGAATGACCCCAGGTCTGGGTCGGGTCTTGGGTCTCTGAAGCTCCAGCTGTCTTTTTCCTCTTCTCCAGAAAACACTTGTTACCTCCCCTACAGTGATTTAAACACAGCTGATTGGTCTAAGTGTGCTGATCATTTAAAGCAATTAGATACGTTTATTGCAGTGAACAGAGGAAGGAGGAACTGGAATCAAATGACACGCAACTCTCATTCATCATTTGGTTTTATTGATCAGAAGACCCTAGTTAAAATAGAGGTTCACTAGAGCGTCTCTCATTGACCGTCCAGCTGGTCCATCTGTGCTGCCAGTAGTATCCATTAGGCCGTTATTTTAGAATATATTTTCAAATAACATCCCAAGGCATTTACAGATTTTTAAGGCTTGCAGTTTTCTTTAGGCCACTTTTAGTTTTGTGGGGTTCTAATTGAAAATATGTTGGATATGGATATTATTTTGGAAGGGTTTGTGTGCAAGCACTGAATGAAACAGTTTATTAAAGATGTGCCATGTGTCCCACATGTCTCTACATCAACTTTGAATCCATCCTGAATCCACCCTTCCAGTGGGATCAAGATTATCCTGATTTTCAGAATCAAAACTATTCCCAAAAACAACATTCGATCTAGATTCTGGGTAGGATTGGATTAACCCTTGCCCCGAATTTTATGATCAGGATCACAGGTTCTAGTTTTGAAATACCCAATTTTGAGGTTTAATCCTATCCGATTACTGAAATCCTATCCAAAACATTTTTTAAATACTGTATGGGCCCAGAATATAACCTAGACTTTGGCTGGGAAAGTCACAGTTTTGCTAAGTGACTATATTCAGCTATTTTATTAAACGGTTAAACAAAGCGTTTTCAGCCCTGGGCCGTTCAGAACATCATGGATGCAGCCGTTCCCCAAGTATTGTTTTTGAGACGTTTATTCATGCTGTCTTTCAAATAGTTGTTGTAGAGAACTGGTAAGCTTTGAATGGCCGTAATCAACTTCTCCTCCATTTTGTACTTGGCAGGCAGAACTACTGTTCATGAAACAAAATCACATTGTTTGGGAAACAAAGAAGCAGGGAAATGGGATTGGCTGCTGACCACCGATGAGTGCTAAAAGTTCAGCTCTGGCCAACTTTTCTCAGCTGACAAGCTCGCTGAGTTTCCCTGGTCGCTCAGCTCCACTGGAAATGAAGGGTTTGGGTTAAGGCTATTCTTTCTAATGCTATATGAGGCTAATGTGGCCCCTGGCTGCTCTGTGACTCAGCTGTATTATACACCTTCTACTGCAGAGAGGTGGGGGGTGGGGGGTGGTTGGGTTCCTCTTGGCAAAATGGGCATCAGTGCTAATGGAAAAACATTCAGAGAGGCCTACATCACACAAAGGCTCTCAATACTGACTGTAATTACAGCAAGTAATGAGTGAAAAGTGAAGCCAAGCTGTACTCATCCCTCTAAATAAAACTTTTCACATCCTTAAAGTAATAATCCAATATATTCCTATCAATAAATCTTTTGCTACTCCCTCAGTGATTTAATGACTGGAATTATATCTATATAACAGCAGTCCAGTGTTGTAGTCAAGTCCGTCCCAGCCGAGACCAAGACAAGACCGAGACCAAAAGTAGTCGAGACCAAGTTTGAGACCAATAATAGTATGCAGACCTTTTGATATAGCTACATCAGTTATTAAATGCAATAACTCATTGTTCAATTCATTCATCTATTTTCCACTCAATATGAGGCCTTGGTACAGAATGTCCACAGTGACTAAAGAGAAATATTTTTTCTAGTAATCATCATTGTACAGTTAGTTCTTACTCAAACAATGTACTGACAATTCTTATCTAATAGTTCCAATGCCTTAATTACCTATTTACCATATAAAAGAAGAAGACAGCTGATGATAGAACTTTATAAAATGCAATGTGGCCATAAATTAGGCTGTGTGCATGTGTATATGCACATGTTTGAACTGTCAAGGATGATATTATTCCTCTTATTTGGGTTCAGACTGATTCAGAAATAAGTGAATTCCAACCAGTTTGAAACTCCCACACATAACTTTTCTTTACTGTAGGAGATGACAAAGGCTCTCACAAGCAACTCCAACGAAGAGTGTCAGACACACTGATGTATTGATCCAGCATAGGCCTACATGACACATCTCAGTGCAGGTTTGAATTTGATCTTGAGAGCTGCAGGAATTTAAAAGGTGAAGAGCAGTAGAGTTAGCTAGCAAAGCAGAATAGGAATGTATGGCCAGGTAGCCAACATTAGCCTTATGTTACCTGTCTGTGGCTCCTTTCAATGTGTCAATAGAAACCCAATGTTGTCCTGGCAGTTTCTGTTATGGATTTCTTGCAGAACCGGCACACAGCTGTATGTTAAATATCTGAATTGGATGATTGCCAATGAAGCCAATATGTTGCTGATCAGCTTCACACACACAGTTGTCACTGATGAGGAGCAGGAAGGTTTTTTTCTTTGTTTAAGTAATGCACTCATTGGCAGGAAAGGGAATTAGAAGTCTGTAATGGTCTATTGTCTGTACATAAAATAATTTGTGAATTTTATATGTGTGTTGTTTATTTATTATCAGCCAAATTTCACTAAATACAAATTCGAGAAATTCAAGACCAGTGCCTGAGACCAAGACCAAGACAAATTAGGTCCAAGACCGAGACGAGACCAAGATCAAGGAAAACTGGTCTTAAGACCAAGACCCAAGACCAATCTCAAGAACTACAAAACTGGAGCAGTCACAATCCTGCAGTGTAAACCTAACATGGTTAGGTGTAGCAGATAATTCATCCCCACAGCAACTGCTTTGATGAATTTCATCAAACGTTTGTAGGAAATCCTAATGTTTGACTGAGCATTTTAGTTTTTCTTTCTTTCTGGGGCTGTGTGAAATAATGTTAAATTACAACAAAGATAAACAAATCAAAGGCGACTCTTTCTCTCTCTTTGAAAGTATTAAAAAACATTTATTTGGCTATTGCATCTTGCAAGATTAAATATACATTGACATGCCACCAATGATGCTGCCATCACCACACTTCGTGGTAGGGATGGTGTTAGGTGGGTAAACGAGCTCTGCCCGGTTTCTGCCAGACTTAACTAATTTGCATTACGGCTTCAGAGTTCAATTTTTGTTTCCTCAGACCTTCATCAGATCAGATCTTTTGCCACATGCTCTCCAGATCTGTGGAGTGATGCACTGACTGTTGTCCTTCCAGAAAGATCTTCCTTCATGGCCCAAGAGGGGGTGTTCCTGTTTTTTTTTTTTCCTATCTCTTAATGATGGTGCTCTTGTGAACTCCTAACACTTAAGAAATTATTTTATAGGCCCGCCCTTCTCAAGATGAATGCCTACTCACTGTTCTGTCTCTGAATCGTACAGACAGTTCCTTCATGGTAGAGTTTCTGCTTGGACATGCACTGTCATCTGTGTGACCCTATACAGACATACTGTATGTGTTTCCTTCTAAATCATGTCCAGTTATTTGAATTGGCCACAGGTGGACTCCGATCAAGTTTCAGCCACATTCAAAGGAATTTGGATGCACCTTAACACGGAGTGTGACTGCAAAGGGATTGAATACTTATTTACTCAAGACATTTCCACTTTTGATACAATCATTTATAATGTTTCAGAAATGTATTTTCTGTTCGGTTAATGTGTTAAATTAATATTAAATAAGTTAATATAAGGACTTTTGCAATCTGTACATTGCGTTGTAATATTCCTGAGCTTGTGTGTGTGTGTGTGTGTGTGTGTGTGGGCGTGCTCGGGCGTATGTGTGCTTATGTGAGTGGGTTTATGTCTGTTTTTCCGTTCAGTGAACACAAGAATGTACCTTAATGGGATCATAAGGTAGACTGTGACTTTGTTAGGTGTATGCAGGTTAGTTTCGGCAGCAGGGTGGGATAGGGTTAGGGTTATCATCATCATCATCATCATCATCATCATCATCATCATCAGACAGAAAAAGAGGGGATGGCATGATTGTGATCCAGCGTCAAACCTGTGGTACGTGGCATGTGTCTTATAGCACTATCATCCCCCAGGATTTAAATAATTACAGAGAAAAGTAATCTGTTTCTATCTTTTATCCTTAAATGACAAGCTGGAGATCAGCTGTCATGTGAATCCAAGTTGAGTCACCAGTTATTGATTCCAACTCACAAGTCATCTTGAGCAACATTCAGCAATTTATTGATAAAGTCATGAGAATAAAGTAAGGCTGTGTAATACAGTACATCTAGTACTGTATAAACCCGCTGTGAAATCTGTGATATTGCACCTCGGGAAAAGCATCGATCACAGCATTATCACAGATAAGTGCGGAGAAGGACAGAAAATGAATAAGCTGCTCCAAAAACAGAAATGAAAGAGCAGGAAAAAAAAAAAAAAAGTGCAAAGCTGTTCCAGCGAGCCATGAGAAAGATTGCATATCTTCCCTCTCCTGGGCTGGAGTGCACCCTGATAGAAAAGAACTGTATTTATTCTAAAATTAACAGAATGATCTATTCAGAAACTCAATTTTAACTCAATTAAAGCTTCTCTCCCTGTCGGTCATGCCTTTGTTGCAGTAATTGTCACTCTCTACTTCTCAGACTTGAGTCCCTTTGAACATGAATTGCAGTGGAACTCAAACCTTTCGCAGAGCGATGGGGAACATTTTAATTCAACCACACAGGGGAGGGGGAACCATGACAGAGAAGCAGGTAGGAGTGGGTTTGAGTGCCTGCAGCGAACAGTGCCAAATACACATATAATAGGGGAACAGGAACACACACACACACACACACACACACACAAGCGCACTCGCAAAAGGAAAGCGAGACTATGCAAATCGTTGAGCTAATGAATTTCTGAATTCCAGCCTTGGCTCCTGTGATGGTAATGAGCTTATTTTGGCATGAGCTCATACAGCAGAGAGGAAATGAACATATTCATACGCGCACACGCTCGACGCACGCGCACTGCGATGCGAGCCAGACACACACACACACACACACACACACACGCATACACACATGCACACACACAGCGATCTAAGCCAGACAAACACAATCTCCTGCTGACAGTAGCTCATTGCCCCCTCCTCACTCCTGCTCTCTTTCCTCGTCTGTCTCCTTTTCAGCCTCCTTTTCCTGTGTCACCTGTGTAAACGTGTCAGTACATATATGGAAGGAATAGCACAAAAGATAGTGACAGAGACCGGGACAGTAGCATCAACAAGCTCTTGGCAGCGCCAGACACTCACACCCCCTCACTGTCAGCGAGCATGCCATCAGTAAATAGCAAACAGCCGGCTGACCATCGCATCAGTCGTATAGCGCATTATTTCAACTGGCTCGTACACAGACTCTCAGAGACGCAAGGATGAAGAGATAGAGAGGAGGAGGAGGGAGGGAGCGACAGCAGATGTGCAGTATGGCATGAGAGAGAGAGAGCAAGGGACTGCCAGACAATGAATTTGCCTTCACTTTACTCATAATGAAAAAACACAATTATAAACAGTCGTTCGGCAAAACACCATGTGTTTGTCAGGACGAGACCCAAATGCCGGGGATTAATGATAATTCCAATGAAGTTTAATTGAGGATAGAGATGGATTCTAAGATATAAAAAAAAAAGTTAAAAGGAAATATGTTACCAATAAATGCAGCGCTAACAAATACTAACATAAAATACCAACAAAGGAAATACCATTGTTTACATAACCATACAGGGCTTAATATGTTCGTCTTCTAGCCTTGGACTCTTGGGTGCATAAAGAGTCAAGAGACACCATCCCCTCCTGCACAGCCTCCCATCAAGTATAAAATATGACAAAAACGGTCATGTTCTTCACATTTATCAATTCACAGAATCTGATATAACTTTCACCTGTGCTATGCTACACAGAAACCCAACTTGCACGTAAGAGTAAAGTGAGAACAGCCAGAAGAATTCTCAAGTGGGCCCGTCCAAAGACAGACTCATTTAGTATAGTGATTGTATTTAGGAGTCCAAGCAGCACAGGTGCTGGAACCCCATTGTTTGCATTAGGATTCTTCTCCTTCCTTAAAACAATCTCTACCTCAGTCCTCTGTACCTAGAACTGTGCGTTCTAGAACGTTCTGTACTGTACGTTCTAGAACGCTCTGTACCTCTGTACCTCAGAGACTGTACGTTCTAGACCACCCAAATTTGGTGGCTAGGTTTCAAATCTCCCCTACTGAGACAAAACAAATTACACTAATCGGCCAGATGGTGGCACTATAACAAGCAACTTTTTTTTAGACAATAACTCCGAAACTTTAAGGCCTAGAAACAAATTTTTTGCTGCGACCAGTAGCTAGTATAAGTCACTCTGTTGGTTGGTCGGTCACAAAAAAAAAAAAAAAAAACACCTTACGGCACATGTGCCATTGCGGGAAATAACTATAAAAATCTATGAGCTTATGAGCTTTTGCCACGTCAGAGTTCCCAGGTTCTAATGCCGGGTGAGTCGATTTAGTGCCAAGATGGTCACAGTTTATCACAAATTACAGGCTTCTTTTTCCTCAGCTTCTGTGGCTAAACACAAATCCATTGCAATTGGTTTTCAATATTGCTTTGACATTTTGAATTTAATGCAAAACGTTGGGTTTTTTTTCCCCATTTCTCTCACAAAGTTGATCCATTCTTCCCAAAATTCTACACGCAGCATACGTGGGCGTCCATTACTCAGAATTGTGATTCTAACCATTTGGCTATTCCTCAATGCTAAATTTCACATGGGCCCAGACCACATTTGGTCATGCTCCACAGTGCCACCATCAGGACATCTGGACACCATCAGGACAAATTGACAATTTTTTCAAATGGCAAAATGTCAGGCAACATTTCACCTGCATTTGCAGGACTGTCACCAAAATGGTCTATCATTGAGATGTCGAACTTTGTTTTAATCATTGCTATACTTTCTCATAAATGTCTATAACATTGCTGATTATTACTTTCTCATAAATGTCTATAACATTGCTGATTATTTTTACACTTAATTTTATTTTACGTTTGCTTTGGAATGAAAATATGCTAAAAAAAAAAAAAAAATTATGATTATGATTATTATTAGCAGCAGGAGCCTAAAGAATACTGTCAATGTTACTTTGCATTACAATTACTACTAATATTAATCAAGCATGAATAGGAGCACATCTGCTACTGCAAACGTGTTCTTGATTTAATTGCCTATTCAACCAGTGATTCCTATTAAGTAAAATATGGTCTGTGGATATGCTCCTAAATCTAGAATATAAACTCTTGTAGCTGAAGTTCCAGGATAACTTTTAAACATTCCATCAACATGTATGGGAGGTTCAACCTGGACAGAGTGATGCCATTTCCAATTTCCATTTAACAGGTTTGTTTGTCTGTCTTTATCTCCACAGTTTTTAACATATTCATAAATGTGTTCTACTCCATATGCATAAGGCTTTGGGCAGCAATAGAGAGCAAATCTAGCTCATGGAATGACCTCTCTTACTTGTTTCTCTCCTCTTCTCCTTATTTACATGCATCTGAGCCCCTAAATTCAATCTTCTACCAAAAATCCAATTCTTTGCTCCAAACCCCCATAAACTCTGGCTCCTCTCTCCTCAACATGCCTCATGGCTCTTTCACATGGGACGTGGTTTGCTCGGCACTTGCCGCTCGGTACAGCACAACTCTCGACTAGTCGCTGTAGCGCAAAAAAAATAGGGGGTGTTTTAAAAATGTTGGGGAAGAAGAGCCATTCCCAGCTCATTATCTCGCCAGTGTTGTGATTTCCAATAGCGGAAACTATTGGAAATAATGGGTTTTCGAGCACTGGGGTGGAGTTACTGGATGTTAAAGACCCATTTACACCTATTCCTCCCTCCTCTTTCTTTCTGAAAACGTTGGCACCTAGTAAAAAGGCTGATGACATCCCAAGGCTCCCTCTCCCAATTACTGCTCACACTTTCCCCCCCAATTACCTCTTTCTCTAACTCCTCTGATTCAGGTTTGACATCTCTCCTGTCTCCCCGCATGAGATCCTAAAACTTTCTGTCAGCAGGGCCACTACCTGCAATCTTAACTCTGTCCCCTCCTCCAGACCGTCACCGCCTGACCTGCTGCCATTGCGATAACCATCATTAGGTCCGGCATAAAATCAGTCAGCACACAAGGCCTTCAAGGCGGCTTGACTGGTATTGCTTCCTTCATTTCCAAAACTCTTGAATGTGCTGTCTCCAACCAACTTTCTCAATATCTCTCACTCACTGTAGGAGAGTCTGTTGGACCTCAACCTTACTGTCGCTCCATAGAGACACTCCATATGGACAAAGCTATCCAAATCGGTCCTCATCCGGGCCAGTGACATAAAGATAGACCTAGTCTTAGACTTAAATGTGACCTTAAATCAAACTTGCTATCAACACTTATATTTACCTATTCCTACTACTTCTTGATTGTTGTAGATCTCTAATGTTTCTGTCTCTAAAGACTCTCTTCTTCAGGCTCTTTCCAAAAACCAAAGATTTGCCATCTTGTATGAAACAGCTTCAGTATTTAAACTGTAAGTATTTAAACTGTAATTAAATTAATTCAATAACTGTAATTAAATTAATTAACTGTAATTAAATTAATTCAGTATTTAAACTGTAAGTACTGTAAAGTATTTAAACACTGACAGTTAGGCTGACTTGTTGCCATAGCAACAAAGTTCTTAACTCAAGATTAACCTGTTGGAGGGGCTACTTTTCCTACCTCAAAATAAGACAGTCTTAATATTTAAGTTACAGTCTTAATTAGCCTAGTCCAACCTGAGAATCTAAGACCAGTCTAAGGCTTAGACTAGTCTTAAACTAGCTTTATGCAACTGGTCCCTGGGGTCTAAGAAGACAGGGCAGTCTAGGAGCCTTTGTTCTCTCTCTACACTACTTTTTTGGCTCTCTCTTTGTCTCTACTTAGATATGTGACACCTTGTGGGCAACCGTGGCAACGCTGACCTTTGTAACCACAACTCCAGACAACCAACTATCATTAAAGGCACACATTGTTTTCCCCCCACAACATGATTACGCGAGGGAGACATGGTGTAAGGCGTGGTGGAAAGTGTTGTGCGGTGGATAGGTGTGAACATTTGCCCTCAACCCTGACCGGGGTTCAATTTCAAACTCAGAAGATTGCTACTGTGAGTGACGTTTTTAGCTGAAGCTTCTCTTATTTAACCATGACCAAAAGCCTTTCCCTAAATTTTAGTTACCAAAGTTGTTTACTTGCCTAGAGTTAACTGTTATCTAACCTTTTCATGTGACGAATAGTTGAGTATTGCCATGTCCAATTTGTGCTATTGTGACATAATCCAATTTGTGGTGGAGGAACATAATGTTCACATAATTCGTGCCCACAACACATAAGCTGTGTTTCAGGCTTCATGCTCATTTCACAAACTTTTATGAGACTGTGTTGTCTGCACTTGGCCACTGGCCTGTATCGAGTTTAAAACCCTGGTGCTGGTGGACAAAGGCTACTAAGGGAGGTGCACCCCCAATATTTCCAAGTTATGATTGAGCCCCTCACTTCAGCATATGTCCTGTGCTTTGCTGCTATAAGATACTCTCCATTCCCTGCGGTGACCTCGCCATCGCTCTTCTCCTGGAGCCCCAATGGTTGCATGACCTTCCCACCCCAGCCAAAACTTATCTCTTCACACCTTGCCCCCCCCCCACTCCTTAATCATGTCCTCTTTTCCTCAAATGTTACTATTCCTCCTAAATCAGGCTACACTCTCCGCTATCTTCGACCTCTACTTTCTTGTTCTATTCACTGTGGTTTTGACCTTTGCGCTGCCTCTGAATATAAATGTTCTCTTACCTCTCGTAAGTTAGTACCTCGCTTACATTGGCTGCCGTTTGTCACCTGCTTATTCTGCCAAATCAACCATAGGAGGGGAATGGTAAGAAGAAACCAGTAAATTTTGAATGTAATCCGCCATATAGAATTGGGCGATACAAAATGTAATATCATTCATTCATTCATTAGTTAATAATAGTACTGTATACACTGCTCTACCATCCTTGAACAAGTTACATTGGCTGCCTTATAAATCCATAGGACTCTTCAATCTACAGTCTGAACACACAGACACTCACTCTCAAAGATATGCACACACACACACACACACACACACACACACACACACACACAGATCCCTTTAGAAAGTGACACTGCACATTCAAAATGCCTGCAGGAGTAGGATGTAAGTGCCCATTATGAGCCATTATAGACGATTTGAAGTCATTATAAGCACTCCTGGGTGTAAATGGGTATCATTGTGTGTGAAATGCCCTGGCATCTTACAGACCTGTCCAACTGTCAAAAATAAGTGCTGAGGAGAGGAGGCGAGCGGCAGAGAGCAGGGATGGAGGAGAGAGCGAGACAACCGCAAGACAGAGGGATAACGAAGAAAGAAAGTGGGCAAAGAGAGGGAGAAATGTAACGAAGTTGAGACAGAGAAAGAGAGAGAGAGAGCGAGTGATAGAGGGAGGAGGGGAAAGAGAGGAAGAGGGAGTTAAAAGCTGTATTATTATCTTCAATAGCCGCCCAGGCAGGGTTATTGTCTAACCGATCAATCCGAGATAAGAGTTGTGCTCGGGTCAGTCCCATACACTCATGCAGACACACACACACACACACACACACACACACACAGCTGTGCAGAGACTCATCATGGCCAATGGCTCAGATGAATAAAGGGCTGTCTGTAGTGCAAAATTGACATACATATTGGATTTGCAAAATTCTTGAGGTTTTTTTTTTTTTTTTTTTTTTTGTTATGCTGCCAATAAGAATTTAATTGATCATCAACGACACACAAACACAGCTTTTTTATGTCCCAGTTACCAGGTGAGCTGTCCACATTACTACTGCAAAAAAAAACAACAACAACAACAACAGATTGCACATAGGATATGAAACAGCGTGTCAGGAGGTTAAAGACTACTGGAAATCAGCCAGCACTCCAGCAGCATGTCTGTGTATATCTAGCATCCTTACCAGTACATTTTGAAAAATAGGTTACTCTATATTTTCTGTGTCAGCTCCACCTGACTTCTCTCCGTCTCCACTTCTTCACTCTCTGGCCTTATCTCCACCTTTTCTATCTCAGCCTCATCTTACAGTAAATGGAATGCATTAGAATATGCCACTGGTCTTATGCAACAGCACTTAATGTAGATCTTACTAGGGATTAACACTAAAGCTGTAAAAATTTACTTTATCTTTATGAATTATGAGGGTCTGCTGTATCTTAAGAAATCTTTTTATCAGATTGATTTTTTTATATTCTGTATTAATCTGAGCATAGTTTCTTCACAGCTATTTTTACTTTTATTAGTATTATTGTCACCAACACCTTTATTAGCATTTTCCTCATTCTGTAAATAGGAACAGGACACTATCTGAACTATCGAGTCAGAGCCCTATAAGGAATTTTGCATTTCATAGCTGGCCTTAACAAACATGTCCCTTTGACTTTCATCCACAGCCTCAGTTATCTTGATCCAACTGGACAAACAGGCACTCAATAAACCATGACTCAAACACATGAGGTCACCAACATATATATACAAAGGCACCAACCTGAGGTTTGAGGCAAAAGTAACTATTTTACCAAACAGAAGAAAAAATAGCATAATCCCAAATTACAAAAAAAAACACTAGAAGGGTCAAGGAGGTCTGGCCAAACAGAACAAAAGGATGGAAAAAGCACCTGGGCCAACCAAGAAATGGGCTGTCAGAGCCAGCCCATCCCCCCCAAACTACCAAAAAGATGAGAGTAAACCCAACTGAACAAGCCATCAAAACAAGATGACCCAAAAGAAAAAAGGGAAAAGAAAAAGTGCTCCACAAAAATAGCTAAAAACACAGAGACCACCAGAAAGGCTGCCAGCAGTTTTGGAAGTCCCTCTTCTACTGCTCCAGACCTAGTTTTAGAGTGCTGCTACAGACACAAAGAGGTAACTGATTAATTGAAAGCACCTGGACAGGGAATACAGGAGAAAGAGGGGAGCACATAACACTTCTAACTACTTTTCTTAATTACTTCTTTATTTGTCTTTTTTTGGAAGCCATTTTGCCTTTTTCTGATACAGAAACGTGCAACACACAGTATAGAAGAAGAAGAAGAAGTTTGCTTCCATGCACATTAAAGCAGATCCCTCAAACCTTGTTGGTCCAAAGCAGTGTCCCGGGGTGATCTGCTTGATGAGCAGTGGGGGGAGCGGCCAGGATTTTGACAGCATGATTTTAAAATCTCAGGCTGATGGAAGGATATTCATTCGGCTCTTGAGCGGCTGACAGGGTAGTCGGGCTGCTGGCCGGCCTCCATCGAAGAGCTGCACAAGGCCAGAGCCAGGGAAAGGGCAAAAAAGGTGATGGTTGCCAACCCAGACAACCTACATCTGTCCTTCTGGAAGATGCTTCTGCTGCATCACTACCCACCACAACAGTTTCTTCCCCGACAGCAATCACCCTCCTCAACCAGCCCTCCTAACTGTCTTGTAATCTGTCAGCACCAATTAACAAGGTCAAATTCCTTCCACCCGTTAAATTTGATTGCATTTTTAATTAGTGCATATTTTACTTGACACACAAACACAACAGATGTTTGCAATTGCAATCTGCAATTTGTTTTTTTATTTGTTTTTAAATCCAAAAGCACCTTATAGTACCATGACTGTACATTTTTAGCATGGGTCCCCCAGTGGGACTACAACTGCTAACTCTTGGCAGCATTACAGCTATGCTCTGCCCATTGACCTACAGGACTACATGCAAAAATATACACATTGGTGCATGTGTTTCCTCCACTTAGCAATGAACTGCCCTATGGCTGGTTCTCCATTGCTGCCTGAGGAAGAGTACTGACTCGAAACATGTTGCCAAGTGTGCATTAAGCCAGTGATAAGTGTGCAAAAAAGTGGTTGCTTCTCATTATTCTGCTTGGTATTTAGGCCAATTTGGGAGCCCTACTTTGTTTTCCACCTTTTTACTTCCCTTAAAGGAATAGTTCACCCAAAAATGAAAATTCAGTCATTATCTACTCACCCCTGTTCACCTATTATCTAACCCTAACCCTAACCCTAACCCTCTCACCCCTGTTCACCTATTATCTAACCCTAACCCTAAACCCTATTATCTCACCCTAACCCTAACCCTAACCTCCCCCCATGTTCTAAATGTTCCTTGGAGTAAAAGTTACTGAATTACTTTTTAGAAAAGAACTTTGTTAGCTGTGATCTTTTCCATGCAGTTCTAAAAGGACGAGAGGAGAGAGTTCAAGCCTGACTCTTTTAATTGGAAAATTTGGAAATTACACAATAAAGTGCACAACCAAAGTAAAGTCAGAGCCAGATTACTCTTCTCTCCTTTGCTGACTGACTATCAGTGGCGTCAGTGGCCAGAATTAACTGTGGGAACCCTGTGATAAGTGATCAGATAAGACATGACAGTAGTCCTTATCACTGGGCTAAATGAATGCACCATGTTGAGACTTACATTCAATTATAGTGGCTATTTTTAGTAACTAGTGCCTTGTAATTGGCAGAACAGTGACTAGTGACTAATAACATGAACTAGTCACTATTATTCAGTAACTAGTACATTTTAGGGAACATATGATAAAATGGCACACAGTTGAATGCAGAAAGATGGTGGAGATGTGATCACACAGCCATGACAAGCAGCCACCACCTCTTACACCTGTAATTTTATAGAGCAATTAATGCCAACACTTCAACATGTCAGACATGAATTGACTAGATCTGCATTTCCCAAAAGCATTGATCACAGACCACCTGACCGTAGATAGCGTCACTGATGGTGTGATGATATAGAATATGGGTTCTGTCAACTACCCCGGTGACTTGTGGAATGTGGAATTGTCTTAAAAAGGTCTCCTGGATGTCTGTGACGTCCCGTCTTGCTGTTGGGAATGAAATGTACTCTGCAGCATGTGGCAGAAGGGCTCTAGAGACAGCCTGCAGCGATCTTGACACAGACGCCTTGCTGAGTCCCTGTCTGTCGCCGAGGACTCGGAGGCAGCTCCCAGCGGCACAGAACCCCAGCGCTGCAAACAACTTGGACTACAACTTGGGGTGACAGCAAAAGATTCCGCATTGTCACACGGGTCAGCAAGGGTGCTATGATATCAATAGCTGAAGTATTTCCCCTCAGGGAAGGCTGTATCTGTCTGCAAAAAGCATTCAGACACACCAGACAAGTGTGTGGGCGACGCTGTCTCCTGTTCTCTCTGAATTGAACTATATGCTGGATGGCAGCCATGGTTTGCTTAAAAAAGGGCCACAGATTCTCACAAGCTTCAATGTTTTCCAAATTTCAGAAACCAGTGTGTGTTGAAATAATGTATTACCTCCTTATTTAAAATGTTCTGTGTCATTTACAGATTGACTTTTATTTTCATACATATGGGATGGTGCAGCCATTACAGGCGAAAGTCTGTTCGGCTGTGTTACATTCAAAGTGAAGCCATCTCACTTGCTAGATAGTAGTCTGCTGACAGACTATACTTTTTTTGAATTTATAGGCTAATTTGCCTTTGGGATTCATATACTGGATAAAGCAGAAACAAGACAGTCAAGAAACTTCAAAAGTTATTATCTTTTTATTTTAAAGTGGTCGTGCCTCTTGGCTGGGTCCTGCAACAAGAAGAGGAAATGCATGACTTGAGTAATTCAGTTTCTGAATGAAAACAAGACTAGGTCTGTCAGGAACTGCAACATTTGACCCATGACTTTCTGTCCATAAATGGTACTGGAGCCTCTTTTCATGTAGGCTCCAGAAGAGTCTTCCTTCCTTCCTTCCTTCCTCTATTGAAAGTCAATGAGACATAGGGCAACATTTTCATGCTCTTGGGCGCTATGCCTTAAAACAGATGTGGCATGGAAAATGGCATGGGAATGTGGCATGGAAAATTAACGTCATCCATACCTTAATACGTCCATACATCCATGCATACAAGCAAGGACACACCAAACGATAGCTTACCTCTCGTCTGCAGTTAGCTCGGAAATGGAATTCCGTGCATTTGACATTTCTACCAATTGAAGCTGGTGCATCCATTCCAGCCAACTTTGCCCTCTTGATTTGAACCACCTCCTCCTGGTGTTTCCTCTCACGTTCCGAGCCTTCCTCCGTTACCCTCAGCAGGTCTTTTAATACTGCCTGCTTCTCCCGCTCCAACTCTATCAGGTCTTGGCTGCAATTACAAATATTTCTAAAAGCATTGCGCAGGACAGTTGAGAGGAAGTGTCGCTTTTCACGTCTCAATGGAAGCCTTAAATAGGGAAGTCGAATACAGCACCTGAGTCCGTGGCTTATTCAAGATTGTGTTTTGCCTGGTAGGTAAATATCATAGAATTTGAATTGATAGAAAGGTCATTCCCATTCAAACCCTACCTTCCCTACATTCTTGGTCATTTGGCTGCCACAGAATGTTTGATAATGTTGTCATGGAAATCAGTGTTGATTGGTGCATGAGACTCAGAAAGCTGATGTGTTCTTATGGCAACAGCATCATTTTGAGGAAATGTGGATTTTATCCATTCAAGTTCTGTGGTGAATACAATGTTATCATGTCATCACTAACTCAAGCAGCACATGGTGTTATTTGTTGTGTGTCATCAAGGTTTGGACAAAAGGTCTATTTGAATGAAATTAATGCGTTTCAGTAAGCTTTCATCCAAATGATGCCATTGCCATGGTAACACATTGTCACATTACATCATTCATCACATGTGATTGGTTATCAGCTGAGCAACACAGTGGTGAAGTATGAAGAAATGAAACACGGCTAAAGATGCGCTTAATGCTGCTGTAGGCAACTTTGGAGAAATGAACAAGAATGTAGGGGAGATCGGGGCATGTTGTCACACTTTTCACTCATTGGTGTATTTCTCAGCAGGGCCTTACTACTGAGATACAATATTAATTTTTCTAGCTAGAATAAGGGCTTCGCTAAAAAATAACATTTTCACATTTTGAATAATTTACTGGAAGCAAAAATTATTACTGATGAAATACCACTTGACAACTTGTGACAACTTACCCCATGTCAGGGCATGTTGTCACACATGACTGGGCATGTTGTCATGGAGACAAGTTCGCTGTGTTCCATTTCCTTTTGATTAAAAATACTAGTAACATGATAAACATACTCTTGTGTTGAAAACACCATACATAGTAATAATAGTAATCTGCCTATGAACACTCTGTGGCTGTATGTAGATTTGGATAGTTATGTCATGCCCTGAAATGACTTCCAGGGCGCTCACACTACCTGTGCGACCCGCGAGCAGCTTGTGTGTTTTGTTTGCTGAAATGTTTGTCTGCGTAACCTTTTCACTTTTTTAACTTTCATCGCCTTGGAGTTTATGTGGAAGTGTTTTTAATCATGAGTGGTGTCTACTTGGGGGTCTTTGCTGCACTTTGGACTCTTTTAAGCTGTGGACACTATGATGACCCATGCCTCCTTTTGGAGCATCCTACCACAATAGCGTACTTCCAATGCCAATCTACAAGCCCATCTGTAAGCGACGAGAGCAAACAGTAAAAACAGTGAGATGCTGGATGGAAAACAGCACTGCCAGCTTACAAGCTTGCTTTGATTGTACAGATTGGGATGTCTTCTATAGGTCAGGCTCTGACTTAAATGAACTGACACACACTGTCTCTTCTTACATGTCCTTCTGTGTGGACACCAATATTCCCTGTAAAAACATTACAGTATTCCCTAATAGCAAAGCATGGGTTACCAAAGAACTAAAAAATATCCTAAACAAGAAGAAAAGCATTTTTTTATACAGGGAATAGCCAGGAAAAGAAAGAAATGACCAGAGAAGTAAGGAATGAGATAAGAAAAGCTAAAAGAATGTATAAGGATAAGGTGGAACATAAGTACAGTAGCGGTGATCTTCGGGCAGTTGGGGGGGAATCAATCTATCTATAATGATTTTTATTCCTGCTTTGAAAAACATGACTTTTCTGAAAATATCTCTCTCCTTAGACAGAGTCTCTCTCTTCTGACTGTGATATTGTCATCAGGCAGGAATGTGTTAGAGATCTTTTGAAACGTGTAAACATCAGGAAGGCCCCTGGTCCAGATCACATTTGTGGGGCGTACACTGTGATACAGTGCTGACCAGCTTAGCAGTGTCCTTCACCATATCTTCCAGATGTCACTTGATTGTAGCCAAATCCCTGCTATCTGGAAATCTTCTGCTGTGATACCTGTCCCAAAGATCACCAATCCTTGGCAACTTAATGATTTTAGACCAGTCGCCCTGTAACACCGCATTATGTAATAACTCGACAAAATGTAAGAAATTTCATTCACTTCATTATGTAATAACACCCGCATTTTGTAATAATCTGCCACATTTTGTAATACACAGCCTGAATGCAAAATGCAAAATTTCTCTGCATTTTGTAATAAATTATTACATATTGTGGTGGTTATTACAAAATGCAAGACTTGCACTTTTTTTATGATGAAAATGAAATAATACAGCGCATTATGTATCAAAATGTATGTAAATCAGAACTGACGGGATTACATTTCACTGTGATTGTACCTGAATGATTACACATGACAAATAAAAACTTGATTGATTGATCAGGACTCAAAACCACACTGTTCATGGATGCTTTTAGTTAAGTTGAGTTTTAAATCTTATTTTTATCTACATCACTATTTATTTATTCATTGTTCTTATAAATCTTTTCATCTTTGTAAAGCACCTTGAATTGCCACTGTGTATGACAAATAACCACCGCAATATGTAATAATTTATTACAAAATGCGGGGAAATTTATTACATGTTGCATTCAGGCTGTGTATTACAAAGTGAAAATGTATTACATTTTGTTGAGTTATTACATAATGCGGTGTTATTACATAATGCGGTGTTATTACATAATGCAGTGTTATTACATAATGCAGCCCTAACATCATAAATAATGAAAAACTTTGAGAAAATTGTTAAAAACCTTGTTCTGTCAACTGTGGATGGAAAACTTGATCCACTGCAATTTGCTTACCAGGCAGGGAGAGGTGTGGAGGATGCAAAGCTTTTAATACTTAATAACCTACATAAACAAATTTTCTGATGACACTGCATTGCTGTCCCTTCTCCGAGGATCAGAATCAGACCGTGGGAATGCTCTCACTGATTTTATTTCTTGGTGTGATAACAACTTCTTGGACTTAAATGTATCTAAAAAATGTATCTAAAACCAAGGAACCGATTATCGATTTTAGACGTAACAGAGACGCAGCCAAAGAGCGCATCATACATAATGAAAGTGTGGAAATTGTCACATCATACAAATATTTGAGTACTATTTTTGACAACCATCTTGAATTTGATGTGAACGCTGAGGCTATTGTCAAGCGGGGGCAACAGAGAATTCCCCTCCTCCGTAAACTGAACTCCTTTTCTGTCAGGCCCGTCATCCTTTGTCGTTTTTTATCAATCTTTTATTGAGAGTCTCCTGAGTTTTTCTTTTGTCTGCTGGTTTCGCAGCCTCACAGTAAAAGACAGAAACAGTCTGAACAGCATTGTTAAAATCTGTTCTAAGATCATTGGAGTGAAGCCATCAGGGCATCATTATGTTTACCTGCTTGTAAAACTAACCGCCATTCAAAATCGTTTATCCTCTCTGCAATCCGACTTTTAAATGCTCCGTAGGTGTTTTTGTATTTTTTTATCTGATCTTTTATTGTGTTTACCAAGTTTATTTATTTATTTATCAACATCATTTATAGGTTTTATTCCACATTTCAGCTCCTTGGTGTATTGTTTGTTTGTATGTTGTTGTATGTTGTTACTGTGTTTTTCTGTGTACAACAAGCTGCGCGTAACTAATTGCCCCTAGTGGGATTAATAAAGTTGTTTTGAATTTGAATTTTGAATTGAATTTGAAATCAATGTGAGCACATAGCTTGACTAAACCATTCAAATTTAATTATCAGGTTATAGCTGACTCTTGCCTGAAGATTTTCATTATTTACTTTCAGGTATTAAAAACATAAAAAATGTTCTTATGTGCAAGTGTTTTGATGTCTTAGACTGTTGTAATCAATAACCTCTTATTAAGAAAGTAAACATTTGTGTAATTGGACTCTTGGCTCTAAAATAGTTAGTTTCAGAAATAAAGCCACGGAGACAACTTACCCTTCTGACAACTAGCCCCGCTCCCCCTGTACAACGCCTCACCTTAAGTGCTGTTTTGGGCCTTTGTATCCACTAAGATCATTGTTGGGGATGCAGCACACTAATTGGTACGACAAGGACTAGTAACTAAAAAATAAGGACTAGAGCCTAATTTTTTGTGACTAGTGCCTTTTAGGAAATAATACAAATTATATATTTATTTTATTATATAGCAAGTTGTAAAATTCCCATAGCAACTAGTATCTAGTAGAACTGCCTGCCATGCACACATACACACACATAGACTCAGTGTGTTGCTTTGACTAAAATGGACACACACACACACACACACACACACACACACATGGTGTGTGTCCTTATCATTGTCCCTTTTTCCAAGGTCCCATGAAGTCATGTACACATCTCAGTTCAGTGTTTAGTCACTTGAAAATCACATTTATGAAGAGTTATGGTCATGTTGCCCAGTTTAAGGAGAATATCTTTGTTTTTACCTTTTTGGATTGTGTCCTCCTTTGATCTGTTATCTTATAATATCCATGGGCTATTTCTCACTGCATGAATTAGTCATTAATGATTTGATGTTGATGATGGTACAGGTTCCCAATATTTGATTGTTTGGAGACTTTTCAAACACAATAAATAAAGTTTACAGCTATCAATTCCAAACTGAGTTTGGAATTGTTCACTTTTATTCCAATACTATTTATCCGGGAACACAATGCCAAATCAAAGTTGTTGCTCAAAAGGACCAAGAAAATTATTTCTCTAAATAAGAGTGGCGGTCTCGTTTGCAGCGATGAATTATTTCGTTTTGGATTGATGAGTTTACCTGGATTTGTCAGGAGTTTCAAAGTGAATAAGATAGGCAATTCATCTTTGAATTACAAATCTCAGCATGCTTTATGCATCGAACAATGCAATTTTCCTTTGAAACGAGTGTGTGTGTGTGTGTGCGTGTGTGTGTGTGTGTGCAGGTTGAAGCACAAGGGATTTGGCCATGGGCCTACATCTGATGAATCTCTACACAACAAACATAATATTTTACTTTTAATGAGCCTGGGTTCCAGAGAAAGAGAGTAAGTTTTTAATTTGTTTCTCCTTGGAGTCCCAAGCTAAATAACTTTTTGCTCAGCCTATTTTGATTTAGATTATAAGAATCCAGGTGAACTGAGGCCCTCAGCAGAGAGCTGATACAGCTGTGTGACACAAACATACACACCAAAAATACAATGATGTAGAGGTAAATAAAAGGTGGGTAAATTATGGCCTCCAGTCAGTGATCATCATAAGGCAAACAACCTCCAATTTCTATTTACTATAATGTATACTATGAATTTATGTCATAAAGATTTATGTCAGCCTGAAAAGGTCGGTAAACACCATCCTTCAAATAAAAAAGTGGGTAATGTGAGTTTAATAAAACATACACATACAAAACACATGTACTCACATGTGCACACACACACACACACACTGGGTGAGTAATCAATCTCCTGTGTCCTAGAAGAGCCTGACCAGAGATCAAGGTGTCATAACAGGCAGGGCTGGAGGTCAAGGAGATTCATCAACCTGTTTCTTAAAAGATAATTCCGGACACAGTGAAAGTTTGTGTCATTTTTCAGCCTCCCCTCTCCCTTTCGAATATAAATTCCTGTAGATTTTTACATGCTATTATCACAGAAACAGCTGTCATGTTACTTATTTCCCTTCCTCTAGATGCCATTTGCTTTCATTCAAGTCCAAACGATATTAAAAAAAAAGAACAAATTTGTGAGAATTTCAATGTTTTTCATTTTCCTATTGGATTTTGAAAATAATAATAATACAAAAAAAAATTATCCAAATGCTAACATGACTAGCTCGGTCAGTTTCACCCAAAAGTGTCACCAGGCACTTCTCACCAGTTGCTAACGTCCTCCAGGGTCACGTCCCGCCTCATTTCAAGCCTCTCAGCTGAGGAAGAGAGTTTCTCCACCTGAAAGCGGCTCCTATGAAATGGATTAAGACATGGTGCTTATGGATAAGGTGCTGAGTATCAAGTCTTATTCTTCAACATATAGACGCACAAATCAGTCAGACCTAATGATGATAGAAAGCTTGTTTCTTATCCACTACAAGACACATTTTTAAAAAAAGATCCCTAGTTTTAGGTTATCACAATAAACCGAATGATCCTTTACTGTTGCTGTGATCTCTCTCTTTTAACAGTCAGTGAGGAAGCAGTTCTCCTCTGTTGTGACAACTCCTTCTTCCACATCGGGAGAAAAGACTGCCTCTGTTGTGTTGCTCCGTGCACTCGGCTGATTTGGCTGTAAAGCCGTGTTAAAAGTAGCAGCTGTGATTACGCCCAGGTAAGTGGCAGGTTAATGATGAAGGCCCCTTTCCCCTCGTGGTATTCTGAGGTAAATGAGGTGGAGGGGGGGGGGGGGGGGGGGGGGGGGAGACTCAGGCGTTCGACGTGACAATGTCAACATGTGTCACCTGCGACCTGTAACCGAACAATTACCTGAGGCCTATTATCAGAGGTGACAGATTAACCAGCTGTATCTACATGCCTCCTGTGTGTAGACCTCTGTCTGGCTGCAGTGAAGCAGTCCACAGCCACAAGTCATCAATCTGGGAGCTAAAGATGAAAGTAGAATGATGAGGAAAACAGAAATTTAGGCTGCCACAACGATCACACACACTCGCTCATTCAAACATGGCATTTTTGACGATTGATGTTTCCGATTTTTGATGTCTGATCTCTATAAACCTCTATCGCATCTAAAATAAACATTTTTTTTTATTTGTAATATTTAGTTATGATAATTTCAGATGAAATAAATAAAAAAAAGCATTCTAATTGTGGCATTGATCGTAAGCCACGCTTCCCATGCCGTTAATTCCCTCCATGAATAAGCTGACACCAAAAGATAAATTACTGGGAAGCTTTTTTTCACTGAATCATAATGCACATCAAGACCGACTTGTAATGCACTAATTTGTGAATGGCTTTTCTTTATTTTATCAAACCAACAACACTGAACAACACTGAAACACTGAAATCCAGTTGGAAGAATTTCGGTGTCAGACTGAAAGGTTTAACAACAGAAAGAAAGCAATTCACTTAAAAACATTTAAGCAGGATTACTAGTTGTCAGAACCTGCTTTGTTCACGCTAGTTTATGTGCTAAAAGTGTGATTTTCAGACTTGTTATGTCACATAATGGCGATGAATGAAACTTTGGGGTTATATGGAAGGTACTACCAAAGTTCCACCCTTTAAGAAAAAAAAGGAGTGATTAATCGTGATTAATCACAACAAATTGTGTAATTAGTTAGACCATCCAGACCATGGTCCAGCCCTACACCCCTTTACCTCTAGACTATAGTCCAGCCTTACAACACCTTACCTCCAGGCCATGGTCCAGTCCTACAGCCCATGTTCTATGTCTATGTTTCTGTCTCTATTCAAATAAACATTGAAATACCATCAGGCCATCGTCCAGACCTGCATCCCCATACCTCTAAGTCATGGTCCAGTCTCAGTGCTTTCTACCTCTCTCTTCAGTTCTTATTTCTTTTCCTAGTTTTTCCTCTATCACAGGATCATTTAAGAAGCACAGGGATCTTTTGTTACATCTCCTATCGGGGCACTGTGGTTATGACTCTTGCACTTCATAAAATGAGTTGCTTACTCTGCAGCAGTTGCACTGTAGAGCTGTAAGCTGCTCAGCTAAATGCCTGTAATGTAAAATGCACTGCAGTTTACCACCACTTTGTAATAAAAACACTGAATTCTGTTTCATTTTCAAATCATGATGCATATGAGTGGGCTCCTTTATGTTTGTTCCATTCAAATATTTCCCTCCTACATATGACCGTTTGAGAACAGTACAGGAATTATGAGGTTGATGATGATGACTATGATGATGATGATGCAATTTTTCATCAGCATGAAGCAAGAGGAAAACATAGTTGATTTGATCATCATTGCAGCTGAGCCAGAAAGAGAGTTGTAGGCTTACAGATGGGTGTTAAGCACCTAAAACCCAACATTTAATCCAGCTTCCTCTGTGTGCTGAAGTATGGCTATATGTATACAGGCAAGTGGTAAAACCTCTACAGATGTTTAAGGAGAGCTGAGCAGTTTGGAATAAGCTACTACTGATAAGTATGAGTGATTATTGGCAATGAAGGATGCACTGCTATAATGATGCCAGCGCAGCTCCATTGTTTTGTAATTTGTAATTATGCAGCTTTTGTTGTACTGTTGTAGATCTGCTCCTCTCCAACCCTGCACATATGCACACACATCCTCTCTCTCTCTCTCTCTCTCTCTCTCTCTCTCTCTCTCTCTCTCACACACACACACACACACACACACACACACACACTGTGTCCTTGGACGCTGAAAGCCAGAAATAGAGCAGTCAAATCAGACACCAGGCTGCCTGGAGGTAGGAGACAGGAAAGTCATCCAAATTTAAACTTCCTCCACTAGCCTCAACTGCCCTAGCACACCTGGCCAGGACATCACATGCTTAAGAGAGATATAATGACATATAATATGTGTGTACAGGACAGTATCTGAAAATTCAATCAAATTTGATCCAGCTTTGTCTCAATCAGCTTAACCTTGCAGCTTATCCCAATGGGCTGCATGGGCTGCAGCTCAGGGCCCCGGCCACTAGGCAAGGGTACCAAATCGGAAATTGAATGGGATTTTTTTTTTATAATTTGCATTTTATGATAGTGAGTATTGGCCTAGTTGCATATCCATAGAATACCTGTGATTCCCTCGCTAGTCGCGATAGCATAGGTTGTTATCCTTATAAACCGTGGTCAGTATGCTATTATTTTAGCCTATAATAATTGGCAGCTCCGATTCAATGACGCCACTTTAAATTTGTGTCTCTGTGCCTCGCCGACTGTTTGCAATGTGATAAATGCGGCACAGACTGCTTGTAATCTAATTCTTGTATGTGTTTCTGGGCAGTGCTGACTGCTTGCTATATGGCTGCTTTGTTGTGTGTTTCAATGCAATGCTGATTGCTTGGTAAAAGACTACTTTGTTGTGTGTGTCAGTGCCGACTGCTTGCAATGGGACTATACTATGTGGTGTGGTGTTTTGGTGCTTGCAGATGTTGCAGTGTGACTGTAATTTGTGGTGTTTTTCTGCTTGTGGTGTTGTGTGTTTGTCCACAATGGTCTCTTTCCACCCTCTTTCCCTCCTTTCCATTCTACTGCAGGCTGTCAGGCTTTCAAAATCCAACACCTTATCTGGATATTGGCTGCATCTTGACTGATAAGTTCCTCTTATGATATTGTTTGCTGGCTCTCTCCATATTGGCTATAGTCTATGATAGATGTGCACTTAATTTGGTCTGAACCGTTGCATTGTTGTTGTTGTTCTGTGTGCATGTGTGCAAGTGTGCGCATGTGTACAAGAACAAGAGAGGGGAGGCCAAATTCTTAAGCCCAAGGCCCAAGGATTGGTTAACACGGCCCTGCTTAACCTGCCTAAAATGAAGCAAGCAAAACATTGTTAGATTCTTAGAGCAACCATACATTAGGAGCTAAAATTGCATTTGGTAGCTGGTCTATAGTTTTTAGTCCAGTCTTACCCACAGCCAATTCTTAAATGCTGACGGCTCTATTTTCATGAATTATGAATGGCACACCTACAACATAGCTGGAAATGGGGTTGGATTGGGAGGAAGACATTGTTGTTGTTCAATGTTCAACCTTTATTTATTTCTCGAGGAAATAATTGAGGGTGGCCCTCATTTACAATGATGTTGAGATTACAAGGATAAAACAAAACAAAGCCAGACAAAACAACAAAAAGGACCTGACTAAACAGTGAGGGATGAATAAACAGTTAAATTATCAGTAGGTGTGGAGGGCTGGCATCAATCATGACCAATCAAGTCACCTCTTTTCCTTCCCTTTAAAAGCAGTGCCACGGCGCTCTGACAAGTTTGTGATGGAGCGGTTCCACCACACCAGCTTCTCCCAAAAGGAAACTGATGTCCTTGTACGGGAAATGCAGAATCAGCACAAGCAAATTTATGGCACCTTAAATAAGCTTGGGAGGAGATAACCAATGTAGGAAGCGTTTCAATGATATTAGGCGAAGACCCAAGCAGAAGTTGGCGGCAAACTGCAGGGACAGTTTGGCTACAGGCGGCCACCCACCCGCCAGTCCCTGATATCTATAGGGGATGCGGCCGCCTCCATAATCGTGGATAGTGGCAGCCCCGTGACCAGGAGCAACATGTACAGTCCGAGCCAACAGCCACTGCCAGTGAGAACCGGTATCCGAGGAGTCTGACACTGCAGTGGTGTTTTCAGAATATCCTCAGGTGGATAGGACCCGCATCAAACGAGTCATGAGTTTTGGCACGGCCCAGTTACAGGACCCAAACCTCACCCAAGCCTGGAGATCAACAGAGTGGAGGGGGAGAGGAGGGGGGTGAGTAGACTTGGCCACCGTCATTTCATGATCAAAAATGGGCTGTTGTAGTGACTGAAGTGGTCTGGGAGGTATGTAAAGAATTGCTCGTACTAAAATGTCATGTCCCTAAAGTTCTCTACCCTACTGGCCCACTCATACATTGTTTGGCCTACTTGGGGGGTGAGGGGTTGGGGGGGCATATGAGCGGATCCTAACTAAGCTCTTCTGGCTGGGAGTCAAACGGGCAGTCGAGGACAACTGCCAAAGCTGTGCCAAATGCCAGAAATCGCAAACCCCTTGATCCCTTTACCCATCATTGAGGCACTTTTCAGTTGCATTGCCATGGACATTGTGGGCCCACTGCCTAAATCTACCAAGGGACATCACTGGACCATGTGACTCGCTACCCAGAGACAATTACGCTCGCATCGCAACCAGGGGCTCTGTTTCATATCTCACAGATATTAGACATCGGGACCCGTTGTTACCTATGTATTGTTCGGAAAACAGAAAAGTCCCTCAAAGTTTTTTTCACCCAGTCTTTCACATTAAGCTGCTGTATAGGAGGACACCCAGATGCCTACTGGATCTGGCAAAGGAAGTGTGGGAGCAGCAACCGTCCACGCACCAGACCGCCATCAAACACGTGGCGCAAATGCACCAGTGCATGGCCCTAACCTGGCCCATAATCTGGGAACACATGGGCCCAAGCCTAGACAGAGAAAGCCCGGGCCAGGGAATTCAAGCCAGGAGACGAGGTAATGGTTTTAATTCCTAATCATGAATGCAAGTTCATAGCTAAGTGGTATGGACCCTATGAAGTAGGTGAGCGGGTTGAGCCTGTGAATAAAGTCCGGCAACCTGGATGCTGGAAGAGCCACCAGAACTACCACATTAATCTGTCGAAACAGCGGTATGAGCCTCCCCAGATCTCCCAGCAGGTGTTCCTAACCTAAAAGTGTGGAACCAACCGACCCGGATGTGAAGGTCAGTGAGCAGCTTTCCCCCGCGGCGACGGCAGGAGGTGAAGGAAATCCTCCATCACTGCGGGGACGCGTTCTCAGACAACCTAGGCCAAACTGTCCCGACGGAGCTTGGTAAGAACGTGCGACTACGGCCTTACCTCATTCCTGAAGCCCGACAAGATATCATCCGAGCCACTAGCCCCACCGTCACAAGAATAGAGCTCAGAGTGTCAAGTAGAGACGGACTGGACACTTTGCTAGGAAACCTTAACCTTATCATCTTAGGACAGAGCCTCAAATCGCAATGCCACTGAGCTGATCATCTCTGATACCTTGCTCTGGGGCACTTCAGATGGAATGACAATTGTTGGCAGTTTCTTAATGCAGCAACACTGAAGAAAACCTTCCTTTAGGTGAAATAGGGGACATTGTGTATTTAAGCTGTTTTTTATGGTCTGTGATATTGTCTGTTGACTAGTCATGTTTATGTTATTAGCAAAAATGACAACAGTAGTACTGCACCTGACACCTGTTGACTCATTGTCACCCAACTCTGTAATTAGCTGATAGATTTGCTTTGACAGATAGATTTGTGTGTTGTGTGCGTTGATAGATTTGTGTTTTGTGGGTGTTGACAGAGTACTGTCCCTGTGTCAGTGTAGCTCCCAGCATGCTCTCTGCTTCACACTGAAACTGATTGGGGGCTGTCAGCTCTGCTTGTGTCTGTTTCCCTCAGTCTCTTTCTGCACATCTCTCTCTCTCTCTCACTGGGCTGTCACCTCCACTAAAGTCTCTTTCTCTGACAGCCCCCCCCCCCCCCCCCCCATCTTATTCAGTCTCTTATCCCCGTCTCCCAATTCGCCCTAGTCCTCTCTCTCTCTCCCTGTGACTCAAATTCACTTTCAATAGATCTGCTCCTCATCAGAGAGACGATCAATAAAATCAGTCAGTCTTGACAAATTAATTTGTTAGTTAATGGTGTGCAGCCTTGGGGCTCAAACCCTCCAATGAACAGATTATCACTTTAATTCTGCTTTTCTTCTGTGATTCCCATGTGACTCTGCTGGGTGGTCGAGGGGCTGCAAGGTCTTCTTAGGAGTTGCTGGGTCAGTATGACATACAGAGTTCAGTGGTACAAATGTAACTCATGCAAATTCAGTAATCTATAACTGAGCAATCACCAAAGAGAGGAGGCACGTAAGACTAAGGTTTCATGGAGTCTGTTTTATGAGGAATGAGGTTGTTTGAGCTGTTCTAGATTCAGGGTCAGTCTTTATCATATCCTGTGCATTATTACCTTCAGTGCTGTTTGTTTGTTTGTCCATTTGTTTGTCTGTTAGCAGGATTACGGAAAAACTACTGGCCCGATTTTCATGAAACTTGGTGGAAGGGTGTAGCATGGGCCAAGGAAGAACCCATTAAATTTGGAGCGGATCCGGATCCGACAACAAGCAATAATAGCACGAACTTTGGCGGAGGTCTGCGCTCTCCGAGTGCCCTTCTAGTTTATTCATGAGATTACAAGGTGGTAGTGGTGAAGGTTGGTGAGTATGTGTATCTTATTAATCGTGATGTTTCAACATCAAAGTGTGTCATTTGTTAGTTTTGATGTTGGAAAATCAGTTCTATATGTATGCATTATAAATGCATATGGCATCACTGGAAAAACAGAGCTCGGAAAATTTGCTTTGATCTTCCATTTGCCTACTTCAGTGTGTATCGGATGAACACGGTATCCAGTTGGAGATCCTTTTCCTATAGCCTTGATTATTTTTGTTGGCATGTTCATCTATTATTGTCTAAACCCCACAGGATTTAGCAGCTTTTCCTAACCTTGAGAAATGTGACAACCTAAAATGTCCACCTGTGAGATGATTCCCAGAGCTCAAGTTATCAGTCTAGGTATAATGCAGGGGGGCAATTTATGCTGCAATAATGAAAAAATTATACTGTAATTTCCCATGATTAGGTGATTAATTTTATGGCACGTAGAACTGATGAGCTTTTTAAAATATCTACCTGGATAAAGTGGTGTTCATTTGCTTTATTTTTTTTTTATGGAAATGTACACTGACCACAGCCTACAGTAATATTGGTTCTGATTTACATTCAGACCCAAAAATGATTTATTTTTGCTAATTATTTATCAGACCATTGATTATTTAGTTATGAACGCATTACTTCTTTCTCGAACCAAACATTTTTAACTAAGAAATAGTTGACACTGTAGTCAAGGGGAGTGTCTAAATTTACATTAGTTATATAATAGATTACCAAGTAATTTTTGTTAGTGAAACACCCCCTTTGTACAAACATTGATTATTATTGTTGTTATTATTATTATTATTATTATTATTGTATCATTGTTGTTGTTGTATGGTTTCTAGTATTCAGCATGATAACCTGATGCTTTTTGTCTTCTGTCTTCACAGGAATGTCTTAAATTCCACGACCACGATCCAGGATTGGACTGTGCTGACTCATCAGATTTGGGGCAGCTGAGACTGAATGAAGGCACAGATAGGCTTACAGTGTGAAAGAGGTCAAGGACTCAATCTTGCCATCCAGATAATGGAATGAGGAGCATCAAAGGACAGGATTTCTAAAACCTTAGTCTATAAAGACGGATGAGTCAGATGAAAACCGACACTATTTTGCACATAAAACATTAGCTTGGTAGTGTTCAAGTCAAGTTTTTCCACACAAATAATTTACAAATTCAGTTAGTCAATGAGTTGATGCAGCCTGGGAAATTACTTTCCTCAGTAAACATCAACTGGCAGATAATTCTATAATTGTGGCACATTTCAATTCATGGGATATATCTTGCATATATTTTTCGAGTGTCAAAAACAGTGGCAAGACGAAACAAGCCCAGTTATCCAGGCTGAGGTGGATTCAATAAAGTGGTCTGACAGTAGTTTGATAGGTGAACTTAACCGTTCAGGATGATGTGCCATGCCACTGAATCACTGGAGAGGACATCAGCTGATGGATTTCACTTAATTGACATTAAATATGAGCCATAATTTTAAAGTGTCCATTTGTTTTTGCTCTTCATACCACCTTATACCAATAATAATAATAATAATAAAAACAAGTTCTGTGCACATAAACCTTCACTCTATTGCAAATGGCCTAGCAACAATCTGCAGGTCTTATGAACAACATAGCAAGTCTTTAAACAACAGCATGTAATCTCTGAATTTAAATATTTTTGATACTTTACGAGTGCAATGATTAATTAAGATCAACATGATTGAATCTTTGACGTTTATAATGAGAAAAAACGTCTCTAATGCCCAACATAAATTTACTAATTTCATTACACTTTCACTGCTTTACAGGGTACCCATAACTGCATGAATAAAGTGTTTTGAAGAAATGTGCAAAGACACTGTAACAGTGGTGATGCAAATAAATGTATTCAGTTGTTGAATTCTGTAAAGTGGATAGGAAGATGACAGGAGTTCAGAAGTGGACTGCAGATGAAAGAGCAGTCAAGCAGGGCTTTGGCTCATCTTCTGTTTGGCAGGTCTGCTGGAGTGGTGTCTCTGCTGTTGTAGCCATGTTGTCAGCCTAAGACTAAATAAGAAGTAACATTTCAACTTTGGTTACTAAATGATTTTGCATTGGATACAATATGATTTTTGGTTAACTGAAATGATTTAACTGCAAGCATAAAGACTGAAACTGCAACTTACATCAGCAGATTCCTTGTTCTTCCTCCAGAATATGTGGGATAGCCAAGACAAGAAGCCACACTTCTTCTTCTTTGGTTTTGTTGACAGGCTGTCTTTGGCACTGGAACTCTGAGGTCTTGTAGGTTCGACCAGCTGGACAGGTGGAAGTGTCTTTTGCAGAGTCAGACAGGACAGATCCTTGGTGTCCTTGGTCTCATGGAACAAACTGCTAGACACCTTGATGTGAACAACAGCCTCACAGACACGGAGAAGAGTGGATGAACATGAAGCTTCAACCTCATGAGGTAGGCTGGTCTTAGCCTCAGCCTCCTGGTGCAGGGTGCTGGTTGTCTTTTTTTCCTGCAGCCTGGATCTCCTGGTGTAGGATGGAAGGGAATGGAACATCAAACCCAAATCTAGAGAGATTGTGATGAAGCCATGCAGCTGAGATGGCACAAAGGTAAAACGGGTGGTACATGGTATGGATACTTCTGAGGTAGTTTTTTGTTCTTAAGGGAGAGTCATTTTGGTGTCGGTGTCTATGCTCTGTACCTCAGCAGCTTATTTCTCAATCCATGTATCCGTGCAGAAGACTGGTCTGGTATAATCTTCATGATGACTCGCAGAAATTCAAACATGCATTTCATCTGTGACATCCGAATTAAAAGAATCTAGTTTGATCTCTGCACACTAAAAGTTACATACGTACTAACCCTAACCCAAAAGAGGAAAAGTATATATGGACAAAAATAATTAGATTCATAAAACCGTGCATATACGCACACTGGCACACAATTTCCCCTTTATAAATCCCAATACTCTTAAAAACGCACGTGCACGAGCCTCATACTCCACCCAGTTAACCATATGGTTAATGAAACTCCCTTAATGAATACTGATATGCATGTAAATGTGCTTGTCATGCCATTCTCTGTGTGAGAAAATGGCAAAGACAGAAAAGAGAAATTTCCCCGGAGGCCTCAGTTCGGGCATTACCAATGAAAAAAAGTTTGTTGAGAGGCAAAAGTCACAGTAGCAGTTAAAGTGATGTTGAACTTTGGTAATACCTTGGGTTGTGTAGCTTCCTGGCCATGATATAACCCCAGAATCAGCGATTCTCTGTTATCTGTTGCTCCGGTGCTCCGTGAGAGCAGATTGGAGAATTACATTTTTTTTCTCTCTTCATTCAGTGCCACTGTATGGCAAAACAAGTCTCAAAATCACACTTCCAGCACATAAAGGAACAGATTCTGACTATATATATAAAAAAAACTAGTCCTGTCACTGAATTGTGGTTAAGTGAATCACTTTCTTTATGTTTATTAAAACTTTTAAAGTATAACACCAAAATCCGGTCGAAGGAAACTCATGCCGATGGAACAAAGAAAATAGTACATTTACTAATTATAAATAGGCGAAAAAAAGTGGTAGACAGGATTCTGACAATATATAAAAAACAAGTTTCCCACAGCTGTGTGTGTGGTGTCATGTACCAAAAACACTCTCAATGCATTTTTACACGTTCATTTCCCAGCATCTCTCTGAGCCTTACAGGCTGTTTCTGTCGCTGTGTCTTTAAGGCTCATTAATATTAACGACCCCTCTGTTCTGATTGGCTAACCGTTTCAAGAGTGAAACGTGAGATGCCGCGGCCTGGCAGCTACAGGTAGGGAAAACTCTCCGATAACAAACAATGAAAAAAACACTTTGTTAGTCTATTATTTCTTACAAAAATGATAATGAGCGAACCTTTGTGACGCCACAAAGTTACGGAAGTCCAAACGGCTCGTTTAGAGGCTCGCTTTTCTAATATGGATTGTGTGGATTTAGTTGGCAACCGTGTGTTTTGATAATTTCACCATGTTTAGATAGACCATCCAACTCCTTTATAATCACAGAGGCAAGGGAAATCCTGTTTTACACAATATGGGACCTTTAATATCTCTCCTCTGGTTACCTGTGAGATATAGAATTGATTTTTAGGATTCTACTCATCACGTTCAAAGCTCAGCTGCTGCCCCCTAGCTACATTACAGACTTCTTAGTGGCCCATGAGTCAGAGTGCAGCCTGAGATCCTCAGGCAGAGCGCCCCTGATTGTCCCTCAGATTGTCCCCTAAAGGTGATTGTGCTTTTGCCATCAGGGATCCTAGACTGTGGGATGACCTGCCTGCTAAGTCCATATCCTCTTTTAAATCACTTCTTACTTTTATAGACTTTATAGGCTTTTATGTAATTGTTTTTGATCTTGCTCTCTTTTAATCTCATGTTGTTTCTGATTTCATTTTTGGTAACTATTCATTTAATGTGTTTTTCTTGGTTGTGTGTCTTCATTATGCATGTTATTATTTTTGTTTTTCATGTTTAGTGTTTCTGTGTTTTATTGGCATGGATGGTGGTAGTGATGTAATCATGATGTCACAGTGATGTGTCTTTTGCTGTCATGGAAGGTTACATCATTGACTGGGCTCTAGTCCAGCACACCACAAAACACTGCACCCTCTATTACCACTGATATATATATACACACATACACCGATACACACAGACATGCACACACAAACACACACTCATACATATGGACACATGCACAGGCACAAATACCAGCAAATGCAGATACACACACACACACACACACACAAATACAAGCGTATTTGACACACAAATGCAAGCACACACACAAGCACACACTAATTGCAACTGACACATACAAACATTTTCCATTTGTAGTGGAGTGGTGATGTTGAACAGTGTGACCAGAGTTATAAATGTCACACAGTTTCTCCTTGTTTCACCTTCTGTGTCTGCTGCAGCAGAGCAGAGTGTCAAAGGCAGGAAAATAGAGCAGCAGAGGAAGAATAGACAGAGAGAGACAGTGATGGAGACAGAGGTTGAGAAAGAAAATAGCAGCAGAGTGGTGCAGAGATTAGGGTTCTGGGTCATTTAAAAGTTCTGGGTTCAAACCCATGTAACGGCAAAGAGCCCTCCTTGCTAAAGTGTCCTTGAGCAAGACACTGAATCCCCCACTTTCAGGGCTGCTGTTTGATACCTGACCTTTGACCTCTGACCTCCCTGTGAAGGCGGGAAAGAGGAAAGACAATTTCTCCTTCAAGGATTAATGGAGTGTCACACAAGGGTGGGGTGAAGTGGCCTCGAAAGATGGCTGCTATTAGAAGTTGTGTCAGACCAATATATCAGGCTGATATTGGCTTTTTTATAAAAAAAAATTGGATATTGGGTGTCAGTGGTCTAAGGCACACGCCATGTAACAACAACATCCTAGGTTTGGATCCGGCCTGGGACCTTTGGGGCTTTGTCGCATGTCATCCCTCTTTCTCTCTCCCCAAACATTCCTGCCTCTATTCACTATAGACGATCAAATAAAAAATAAAAAAATGAATTAATAAAACTCACATATTGACCAGTCAGTTGGTCTAGTTAGTGTCATCCACCTCTGATATGATGGATATAATGCAATTTGTTTACATATTTATTTTATAATTGATCAATACTACAATAGTTGTCCATTGGTAGCCCTTACGATTTTCAGTTTGATTTTCAATATATTACACATCACAAATATTTCAATTCTATAAACTTGTGTGGTTCATAATTGCTTCTATGTATAATTTCAAATATATGCTTATGCTCGTCATTTATATGAGACAACACAAGACTAACCTTTACACAATACTTATTTTCATTACATGGTTCACGCTATCAGATCGCTACAGAAATAAAAGCATTTAAAATGTTCAAATTTCCCTAAACATGTTACCAGTGGTGGTGGTTTACATCATTTAATTAAACTTATAACACAATCTGTCATTACAAAATGGTATATTATTACAATGCACAGCTTACATTGGAAAGTTTTCTTCTTTTCTCCTGATGAATTGTGGGATACACTTCGCTCCAAATACCACTCTGAAGCGGTATGAGGGTAAGGGTGCATTAAGTGTGGGATAAGTGTGCTGCGGGTTGGCATTTTTCAGATATGGTCTTACACACTTAGTCTTACACTTACTTCAGTGCACAAAACCGCAAGTGTGGGTAATGGGACAGGCCCAGAGAGACAGACTAACACTTTAATGTGGGAGGAAACCAGAGCAGCCAGAAGAAACCCAGGTCAACTCAAGGAGAGCAACCAAACTCGTAATGGACCGGGAATATAGTTAGTCATAGTAGTAGTAGTAGTAGTAGTATATACTTCATTTATTTATAGATTATTCCAGATTTCAATGGAAACTGTTAGTGTCCCATGGTCTTAATGCTGTTTCAGAGGCTTTTCCACCTTGCTTTTGATAGAATAGAATTTTGCAGGAAACACTGAGAGACTTAAAGGAATAGTTCACCCCAAAATGAAAATTCAGTCATATCTACTCACCCCCATGCCAGTAGAAAATAAGTCAATAAGTCAACACCCACATTAATGTTTGATGTCATAATAATAATAATGAAAGATGCCATAAAATGTGCCAGAACAGAGACTTAAGTGGATATCAAACATTAATATGGGTGCTCACTTATTGAATTTGACGATGAAATACAAAGTAATTGGTTTAAAACAGTATTTCCAACTATTTTCAAATCTTGCGCTTTTATTTTGAAGGCTAAGCGGCCAAACCAAAAGTCTTATTTCTGGTAATTGGAGCTAGTCTTACCTATTGATCTGCTGGCTTCAAGAAACTTGGAGTATGCTGTGAGAGCTGCATGGAGCCATTTTATGGCTATTTTCTGTTATTTTTTGAACTCTGAAGACAGGTCTCCAGGAGAAAGCTGCAATGTACTCCTTCCAGGGATCTCCGGGACTTTTGTATGAACTAACAAACTTTACCCAATTTTCTACTGGCATGGGGGTGAGCAGATAATGACAGAATTTAAATTTTTGGGTGAACTATTCCTTTAAAGAAATTGAATATCATCATGTCAGCAGCTTTCATCCAAAAAAAATATCGGTATTGGCTTTCAAAACCCTCCGTATTCGCTGAACCATATTTTGAATTCTGTCAGGGTGAAAGGAGCCAGAGAGTCAGAGGGGGGATCATAGGGAAAAAAAAACCAAAAAAGAAAAAAGGACTGAGAGAGGAAGTGAAGAGGGGGGAGGAAGAAGAGTGTCAGATATCAGTCATCAAGCGTCTGCCTTCCTTACCTCCCGTATCCTCCGATCAGCAGCCCTGATAAAGCGCATGAATGCACACGCAAGCACACACACTTATATGCCGACACACACACACACACACACACAGCAGCAGCCATTAAACAAATGAATATTAATTGTCAAAAAGTGAAAAAAAATAGCATTTATTTTGAATGAGCCAAATAAATATTAATTCACAGCATGCATACATTATGGCAGCAATGAAAAACATCACAAGCAGGCGGAATTGGGGAAATGAATAATGTTTTTTTTTGTTTACTCTAGCATGTAGCTTATGCTGACATGAGAGGTTTTTGCATGTGTGTGTGTTTGCATATGTGTGTGTGTGTGTGTGCATTTAGAGCTGCTAACACCAGTAGATTTTCAGCCGTGTCAATTCCTGTGTTACAACCCCACATTCTGTCACCTCTGGTTTTCCCTGTAGACCAAAATAACACATACACACACACACACACATAAAATTAATTCCATACACACACACACACACACACACACACACACACACCATGCCACCATCATAGACTTCTCTCGTCTCCTGAGTTAAGTTTTGCGTCTCCTTTCATCCGTGCCCTCATTAGAGAGCTCACAGATATCTTCACATGTAGAGTGTGTGTGTGTGTGTGTGGGGGGGGGGGTGTGAAAAGAGAATGAGGTTTAATGAAATGTAACAAG
>NW_027279997.1:0-55000 GCF_046629955.1 Centroberyx affinis
GTGTGTTTTGAGATGTAGGCGTTTTACACCATTGCTACGTCAGGAATTTATTTATGAGTGAAACACTGAATTATGCATGTTTAGATAAGTATAAATGGCAATGAATGCTGTAAAAACACATGCACTAAACATTTTTGTGGCCATTTTGTGGTTGTGTCAAGGGTTTGAGAGCTACAACTACATGGGTAGGCCTGATACATTCTTCGATCATTCTTTAATCACAAAATTGTTTGGAGTTTTATTTGTGTTGTAATGAGGTGAGCTGACAGTGCTGCAGAAACATCTTTTCTGCATTTTGTTGGAAGAAAGGTGGTTCCACTGTATCACACATCTGACCATGTATGTTTTGTTTTTTCAGAGTTGTAACTCTACAGTATTGTTTGTATTGCAGTGTGTCAGGAAATGTATTTATTGCACCCATTACCTTTTACTGAGTAGCAATTTTAGGAAAAATTAAAGAATCATGTTGGCTCCTTGTGTTTGTGATTATCACACATTTGCAACTAGCTGGTCACCAAATAACAGAGCTCGTTGACGGGTCCTCTCTGTTCTCCCAGTGGCTCCCCTCGGCCCCAGTTAACTGACCAGCAGCTGTCCAGTGAGCTGGAAGCCCATGTGTTCACAATATAGAGACCGCTACGCTGTGATCAGACCTCTTTGGATTAGACAGGTCAAGTAGTGCAAATGTACGTGCACTGGCATAGCCAAATGCTTTGGGAGTCAACACATTAACACTTTCCCCAATGGTCCAAAAAAGTTGCTTGATTTTTTTGCTAGTCACTTTTGAGAAATAAAGTTGCCAGTCTGAAAACTCACTAAATCTAGTGACAACGTTACCCTGCTGATTACTTGTGAGAAGTTAAGTTAACTGACTGATTGGCCGACTGATCAACTGACTGGCCACCTGACCAGCTGACTGACTGGCCAACTGACCAACTAACTGGCCACCTGACCGGCTGAAACAGACAGATTTGTGGTGTGACAGCATCGCCGCTGCGTGCAAAAAACAGCAAAGACAAGCAAGAAGCCGATCCCTGATCATAATGATTGCAGCGCGTGCCATTTTCTCCCCGGGGTCCGCGCGCACCCTCTACCTGGCACAGGGCACGGCTTAGAAGTTTCACTGTTTGGATTTATAGCGTCTTTATGGCTCCGCTTCCTCCCCCATTGTATTCCCACAGAGCCCTTGATTTGGGCTTTTTATAAAGTGAGTGCAGTGGTGGAGCTCCTGCCCTCTTCTCTCATCGGCCATCTGCAGGCAGTAAATCCTCAATATACCTCTGTTATGAAGGGCACGTTGAGAAAACCATGGGGGTGGCTTTAAGAGATGCTTTAAGAGATAATTGCTTGACCATACACAGGGACCTTTGATAGTTTTGTCCCATAAGCGGGCTCCGCATTTGATCTTTTTTGGTCCCTTGAGTCTGTTTTTGTGATTTTTTTTCTACTGAGCTTGATATTTAGCGCAAGTCTTCAGAAACTCACGGTACGTCAAGGATATAAACAGATCATCTTTTCAATGACCTTTTTGATGATATGGAAGCAAGATGAGAACCATGTGTGTGTGGATTTGTGTTTGTGTTTACATGTGGGTTTTTTTATGTGTGTGTGTGTGTGTGTTGGGAGGTTAAGGGTGGAGTGGTTGGACTCCACAGGTGTACAGGGAACCTTTCATGGGACCACTGCACATGTGACAGGACCAGCAGACGACCCGCTGACATGCTGACATGGTCACATCGTTGCGCACCCACAGACAAATCACCTTTTTAAAAGACACTTTAAGAGACGCTCAAAAAGACAACCAGATGGGGCCTGGAAAATCTTGTGCCGTCTTTTATTCTCCATCTGCAATCATTCAGCTTGATTCACTATTTCTTTCTTTTGCAATGCGTGAAATGTTGTGCAAGGATTTATAAAATTTAGCGGGTGGACATGTGTTTGAGCTTAAGAAATCTGAAAAGTGAGAATTATCTGAAAGTGTCTGTTTATATGATAACAACATGTGAGTTCTCTATTCTCCACATCAAAGCCGACGTATTCTAATATCCCTTTGTAGTTCACTCTGAGAGCTCAGTTTCTTTGCTGGAAAAACTCGGAGACATCCCGGGCAATCATTCTTCCATTGTTTGCTGTAAATGTTTCGGTACATATGCACAATGTTTATGTTGAAGTAGGTTGTAGCACACATTAGGGATGCTCTTAATGGGCTACAGTAAAAGCCCTTGCTAGTCAGAGTTCAGGCAGGTGCAGACTCTTACAGTAGATAAAGGAGCCTGGCACTGGAGATGAGTTCACGACAATCACTGTGAGGCTTTTAGACGCCTTCTCCAAGCTCAATCTTCATTTCCCCTGACACTGATTTTGCAATAAGGATCCGGAGAAAAGGGGAATGTCCATCTATTCATTTTAATGATCCCTCATTATTGACTGCTGGCAGGGAGGGGGCGGGCGAAGGTAATGATTCTTTGTCTTTGCTGGCCAATCACTCCTCTTAAAGGAATAATACTCTAAATAAGGCCGCTAATGGATGCCCAGTGTGACCTAAAGCTGACCCCGCACACAACCCATGTGAATTGACTTCCCGACATGAAGGACTGAAAGTTTGCCCCTCTTTTTTTTTTCTATTTCTCTAACAGTTTCTCCCCACTGAGTTGTTATAATCCTATCCCATAATCCTAATCCATTGGAATTGGACCCCATCGCATTTGCTATAAACGTATGTCACTGGAGATATAGTCACTGTTTGGGTGTGCTTTTTCACTGTAATTATCAAAGCCTTTTGTCACCAGCCCTAATTTTCTGTTCCAGCATGATTCCTTCACCTGAACCTTTCCAAATCCAGATATTTTCTCTGCGCATGAAGCATTTTGCGACCCATCCCTAATCGGTTTTGAATGCCCCGGCTTCTCGGCCTTCGGCAGATGACTTGTAGAGGACTTGCGAGGAAATGCCCTTGAGATTTTAGAGCTCCAGTAAACATGGAGGTATTTCCCTCTCTCACCGCAACACGGATATTGTGCTTTATATATGTATACATACTGTGTTTTTAGTGCAGTGAGTACTGACAATAGATTTATTTAGCCTTAGTTTAGTGTGTGTGCATCTTGCTTCTATGGTCTGCCGGTCATAGCTGTCATCGGTCTGTCAAGGTAATGAACCCTACTTTACTGCAACCTCCAACAGCTCTTTAAGGCATACTTCACACCACTGAAGAAATATACTCAGGTATAAGCTGTTCTGCCTGGATGGTCCGGTGGTGGGCGGGGATGTTATTAGGGGCATTCATCTACAAGGCTCCCCAAGCCATACTACACTGAAACTAACCGCAAGACAACCCTATCATCTGCAAAGATTACCTGTCTCCTGCACAGTATATGAATGTTTTATCATAAAAGCTTTTCTTTTTTGCTAAGTGCCTCCTTGAGTGTTTGCTTTTAACTTTGGATTACTTTATGTCTTCTTGCAGAAGAGAAAAAAAAGACAAGGGCCATTTGAATATAATGGACTTAACGGGAAAGGTGAAGTCTGTCTTGTTTCTTTTGAAGGAAATAGCGCAGTGGAGTTATCCAACACGGTGGTGGGTGTGAAAAAGTTTGGACAAAGTGGTAATTTCAGTGCCTCGGCGTAAGCAGAACTTTCATCCTGAGACTGTCAAATTGGGCCAAGCAGATGGAGAGAGTCAAGGGGGGAAACAGACATGACACAATCATATAAATAAAACAGTATGGCGGGGTTCGTATAGGATCCATATGTTTCCGTCTGTCAGGAAATATAGGATGTCAAGCATCACAGTGTAAAAAGATTCATTTACCAGCATTAAAAGCAGTCCAATTCAGCATCTTTGCATTTGATGTGGTGGATCATATCTCATTTGGCTCAACGTGATAGTACAGCTGCTCTTTTTATACATGATAGCCGGGTTTTTCTTTTATATAGTCTTGAGTCATTTAGAAGAAAAAATATTTTTCTCTCTTCTGGTCCAGACGTTGAGGTTTCCAGCCCTCAGCCCCCCTCCTGCAGCTTTTACCAGACGTCGCGTTGTGAGAGGGGAATGGTCGATTGCATAACGGCAGGCGAGACTCGATCGTTCCTGGCCTTCTCACAAAATTCAATCATTCTCTGCATACTCCAATCCCATGATGGCCCATTAAAGAGCAGCACAGGCTAGGATTTCCCCTCATATGTTTTAAATTGAAATTACGATCACAAAGTCTGCCATATGCATGAAGCTAGGGAGACAAGGAGCTTGGGGAGAAGGAGATAGTTTGATATCGAAACAGCTGAAAGAGAGAGAGAGGTAGGCAGGATGACAGAAAGACAGAAAACACTGTACACTCTCTCATTATGTCACCGACACTGCTTGTATCATCCTGCCACCCACATTCATATTGGCCAGACAGTCCACCTGTCTGATTCTCAGTGCATTTTGCACTATCACTTAAAGGGGCCATACTACTACTTATATAATTCATACATTCCTATATTTATATATATGATCAAATACATTTAATGTAGGCATTGTAAAAATTTGATTTAGATTGAGAGCTCAAATTTAAGGTTATTGCATTTTCAAAAACCCATATTTTTTCCAGGCAATTTCAGACTAACTCCAGTAAATGCACCACAACTGGAATCTGGTCTTGGCTCCACTCACTAAACTATTGCTAAAGTCCTTCCAATCAGGTTGGCAGCACTGGAAGTAACGCCCCCCCTCCTCCACCCCCGCATAAGATTAGTTGATTCTCAGCACACGTGAGTCATTAAAGCAACAAGGAGATATGAGGAGGATAGGTAAGGTATGAGCCACCAGGAGATGATGACCCCAGATGTTCATTGAGGAACCACTGGGATCTGAATCAGAGTATGACTGGCCACGGGTTCCTCATTCCTATTTGTCCCCGTGGACTGGAGGAATGATAAATACACACACACACACATCATGCACGCACACACACACACACACAATGCACGCACACACACACACACACACACAAACACACACGCACACCTGCATGGATAAACCACTCTCACTGATTTAGTGTGAGGAGGAAGTGATCCAGACGTGACTCCAGTGACCTGGGCAAACACCGCAGAGAGATGCCTTACTCCTCCGCCTAAACTAAGGCTGAGTAATATCTCTACGCTTTGGAGAAAACAGGGACACAGTTTTAACACACAGATTAGAAAAGAAAAGTTTCTGTTCATTGTCTGGGTAGAAATGGTTGTAAAGTCCTGTATATTTACAAGGACAAAGATTTTAGATTAGACACACATTAGACATTAGACACTGGGAATTGAAGCCTATCTAACTCCCAAGTGTCTTATTGAGTAAATGAGGCTCAAAAAACAAATTTGTATATTTACCTTTACATATATAAATAATATATTGTGCTTATTCTTTGAAACTGCTGATAAAAATTGTAGTAGCCTTTGAATCTTGATGCTAGACTGCAGCTTGGCTGTAAACTGCTTCAGACAGCCATGGTGATCTTATATTCATACAGTGACATCTAGTGTTGGTTTTGAAGAATTGCAGTCCACTATTCATACCGTCTATATTCAAGCAGCAATAACATAAAAAAAAATACTGTAACAAGTATATTTTATTTTAAATTGTTCAGATACAACAATAACAGTGCATTATTTTGCCACTCAAGTAACATAAGAAGGTCAAAATATGTAAACTAAACTAAGAACAAGTCTTTTACAGTCTCAAATTAAGGCACATTTTAAAGCCAACAGTGCCAAACCTCCTTATAAAAGCAAAATCAATTAATTAAACTACTACAAATACATGATTACTGTTCAAGTAAAAATGGCTTGGATCTCTCAGTTGAGAAGGAATTGTAACAAGCTCAGCAACAAAATACTATTCTTTATGGTCTTTGGGACTGTTACGGTCTGGTCTTTTGCTGTCTGACACATTGACATTGTAGGGTGACATCTCAGTCACCCATAGTATTCACTCCATAAGTCAGTAAATACAAATATCTGCATAAAAACACAGATCAACCTTCTGACTCAGCAAATCTCTCAGCAGGCAAAACCATGGAGTGAGATTGTAGTGGATAAACACCCAAGACCTTACAGCTCTGTCAAAACAAGTTTAAATATGGGAAACTCATGTCTACAAGATGAGTCCAGTGTTACTAAAATCAGTGCCATTTATGTTTCTGTTTTGTGCAGTGACCAGTTAAATGTATTCATTCACTACATTGGACACTTAGTGTTGCAGGGATCACCTGACTTGAAAAGTCCATAGACACTGACCAGGGGAAACATGGATACAGCGCCGAGCATGGAGCCCAGCTGCACTACCGCTCCACACCACACAAGGGCGCTGTGGCCTTCATCCCGCAGAATCACACCAATGATGACCTTCACATAGGACAGGGTCAGGACAAACAGGATCCAGGCTATCACCTGCAGCAGAGGAGAGGCAAATATTGTGCAAGGTTTGTTATCATTAGACTGACAATAAAAACAGATATCCAGACCCTGTTATGGAGATGCCACTGAGTGCAAAGGGTTCTCAAGAAACCTTGTTTGACTTCAACATTTTGGCTAGCCCACTGGTTTTCCATCATGTGTCATCATGATCCAAGAGCATGGAAGTTTTCATTGCAACCAAACACCACACTGCAGCTGATTTAAATGAATAGTTCCTCCTCTCAGGTTGAAGTTGTGCCAATCAGTAAAATAAATTGCTGCAGGGGTTTGTTGCAATGAAAACCTGCAGACACTTGGGTCATGATGGCACGATTGAAAATCACAGGGCTATACCATACATCATTTTGCTAGCAATCAAAACTTCTTATTGCTTATTGCAAAGCAGAAGACTTAAAACACAGGACAACAGACAAACAGTTAAACATTCATAAGAGAGATATCAGATAGGTTAAGTCACAAGCATGTGGACTTGCTGCACTAGGGAAGATCTTTATGTAAAAATACATGCGTCTTGGAATTGAATGACATGATGACAACGATGATGAAATTCTGGTGTCGGGTATAGACATTGGAAGTGATTAATCAACAATTAAAAGTGAAATACAAAAGTGTCTCCTCTAAACAGCAGTGAGCAAGCGTTCCGTCCAGTCAAAGCTGGACATTAGATATTTTTCCTCATCAGACCAACCAGGTTGATAAACATGATTTTGCTGTGTGCAGTTTACTGACGTATAGACATTCCCACAGTGACCATTTTGAATATAGGCCTATGTCACACATTAGAAGCCCATGTGCTGTTGTGTACGATGCACATCATGCAAACATTTATCATTTCACAGATTCCCCACTGAAAAACTCTTTAGAAACAAATGTATTTCAAGAATTCTGAGCGATAGAGGTTCACATTTTAAGGTAATATACCAAACCGGTACGATTTGAGTCCCTTAGACCTTTTTATGTATATTTTATCTATTGGATCACCAAAATCTATTTTTAAAAGCTTTTTATATCAATTGAAATGTCCCCTTTAATAAAGTGTAAAAAACTTTACATAAATTTTATCTTGATATCAGAAATTATCTTGTTTTTTCAGTTGACACCACCTATTTTGTCATGTCCCTCATGGCCTTCGATGAAAGTGTACTTGGGATATGACTAATAAAATTAGAAAAAAGTCCATACATTTTGCCATTCACATAAACATCTATCTGTGCTTTTTTGCTGCTAATGTTTTTCTTCTAAATAAATTCATGATTATTCATTAAAATCCCATTGTTTAGTTCCGTACCTCAGTAACCCCTCAACCCCGTTACACAAATCATTCTCCCCCCATAAAAATAATGAACTGATCCTTATGTGACATCATCAGCAGGAAGTGAAATCAAAGAAGTCTTCTGAATAACATGGTGGAGAAACAGGCAAGTTACCACCTTCTTTTATAACTATATTTCAGTCATTTATATTGTGATATTGTGGTCGTCAAGCTCAATGACTCAACCCTGTTACATGAAATAAAGATAGAAAACTATTACTTGCTCCTGTCACACCCACCCACGAAAAGCATTTATACTGTTTGATATGTTCAGTCAGTTCACAAGGTTAAGTGCATGTAACAGGCACAAGGTGTGTTTTAGTAAACCTCTCCTGAGGCCTTGTAAATTTTGTTTGGCCAGAGGCCTGGCTCTTATGCCTGAGACCGCAGGTTGGTTACGCACACATACACGCACACACACACACACACACACACACACACACACACACACACACACACACACACACACACACACACACACACACACACACACACACACACACACACACACACACACACACATCCCAAAAGCACACAAGTTATGTTTTATTTTGATGACCTATTCAGTCAGTTTACAATGTTTTAATGTATGCTATGTTGTTGTTATCGTTGTTGTTTTTCCTGCAGTTGGGTTAATAAAACTCAATCAATTGCAATTTATATCTATTGTCCTTCTTAAATGGTAACATAATGAAATACAATGTTTATAGAAAATCTTACAGTGAATTTGTGAGTAAAAAACAACTATTTATGTCAAGCTGTATTTGTCTCTTCAACCCCATTACCATCTTCAACCCCGTTACCCTAGTCTCAACCCTGTCACACCTACATTTTTATTAATTATTTTTTTAAGTTTATGAAAAAGTAATTTAATGTTTGTTGAACTCTGTCTGAAATGTTTAGAGCAATCATAAGAATATTGATTTTAGTTCAAATTCTGAAGTTAAACCACATCTTTGATCAAAAATGATGAGGTCACTGTCACAAAAAGTGCCCATTTCAGGCTTTAGTATAGCAAAAGTGTGAGATTTTATGTAATTTTTATATTTGCAATTATTAAATTAGTGTGAGGGACATCTGATTAATAGGAAAATGTTGATTTAATTACAAATACATTTTATAATCATATTCAGACAGCTTCCATAGTGTCCATAACGGGGTTGAAGTCTAATAGTGCCCATATCATAAAATAATGACCAATAATAATAGGGATTTGATGCCTGAGGTGGGAAAATATGTTTTTCTGGAAGTTAAATATGTCCTTAATGTTATGGGGTGTTCAGAAAAGTAATACATTTTGGTAAAAAATCTAAAAATGTCAAAGCCCAAATCATACCGGTTTCATGGAATGACTCAGCTACCTACCGTAATCTAGCCACGGTAGCTAACTAGTAGCTAAGCTAGTTGGCTAACTTCCCTACTAAATTCAAGCAGTCGTTGTAGTTGTTGCTGAGATTGCTTGCTAATTTCATAACTGTTAGGTCTATCTGAAGTCCTCACTCATGTGTTGAAGCAATGCTACTTTTATCTTCCAGGCAGTTAGGTTTAGGGTTAGGGTTAGACAAAACACACAAGTGTTAATTTCAAAATAGCCACTGTGGGAAGCAGGTCAACTGAAATTCAAATTTTCAAACAGTTACCTGCTGCCAGTGTGCAAAGTTGACTAGTGCAGCTTTAAATCTGATGACAGAGATTCCCAAGCTTCAACAGTACAAGATTTAACCTTGGTAAATATTTCAGAGATGCATTCAAGATTAACAATTGTCAATAAACTATATATACAAAATTATTTCATGCAAATGTTTATCCAATTCTGCAAAATTGTTTTCTTAGTAAGTAAACCCAGAAAACATTTTTTTTTTTGTTATAACCTCAGGGAAAGATCGGAGTCATGTTTAATAATGCACAAACATGGATTGGCAGCATAACAGATAACATAACAGCATAACAGATCCTAATCAAGTTAGACAGAATATTAGACTGAATTTACATGATCCCCAAAACTGTCATTCACATTACAGTACACTCCCAGAACATATGAGGAAATGTTCCAGGAGAGTTTAGGTGTGTTGTACTTTCAATTGAAATATTTTAAGTAAGACGCATGAGTCCTACAGACAACTTTAAATGGGCCAACCATACAAATACAACTTTTACAATCTAAACAACACAATCTATATTTCCAAATAGGAGAAAGAGTCTTACTATGACTACAGTTCCAGAAGTACTGTGGACCAGCAGAGGACAGGGACTCAAAGCAGCCATGGCCATGATGTAAGCACCAAATGCCGTCCCAGTCATGGTCAAAAGACCCATGAAGATGAGAGACCTGCAGATAAAATGCATAAGGTAAAACTGAGAGGGTCATGATGGTCATTAAGAGGTGTAATAGTTGAAATACTTGTGGTTAAGTAGTGTATGAAACAGCACTGTATTCATATGAAACTGTGGCGGTACTGTGATATACATAATAGATTCTGGGACTGCATTTTTACATTTTGTGTTACGTTGCACTGGTTGCTTGAAAAAAAACACTCCAACACAATGATTTAAAATAATTCAGTCCTCATGATGTTTCATTAGACATTAAAGGGACATTAAGTAATCTATGAGCTCTCTCTGCCTCTATCAGTGACCAGTAGGAATTGCAACAACATTGATTGAACTTTTCTCCTGCTAGGGCTGCACGATTAATCGTATTAAAATCATGATCTTGATTCATACCTCTACGACCCGAAACCGATCCGCAACCCGAAAAAAAGTTTCAGGAAGGCAGGTAATTTTCCAAAGACTCGTGTAACTAAGGCTATACTTAATTTTAATCGGAATTTAGTCTATAATTAAATTGTGTATGTACTGTGTGTAGCCCATTTGACCTGCAAAGTTGATGTGACAGTCCCATTCATCATATTTTTTGTTGTTTCTGTCTGTATCAGGCAAAAGAGTGCAGTAAAAATTTCTAGAATTTTTTTTTTTTTTGCTTAAGAATTGTGAGAGAGAATCGTGATCTCAATTCTAAGCAAGAAAATCAAGATTCTCATTTTATCCAGAATCGTGCAGCCCTAATCATCTCCTACACAAGTACAGTTGCCCCCACCCCTTCTTTAAGTGACGGTGGCCTGTAATTGACACTAATAATAAAGCTCTACAATGAACTCCTCTCAAAGGGGACATTGAGAGGAGTAATCAAGCTGATTAATCAGTGATTTCATCATTGGTATTGAACAACAACCCTATCAACCCCCCACAGATTTATTATGGTCATATTGTGGTATGGGGCAGAAAAATCATACTTATTGTTCCTTTAATAAGAGTATTACATAAAAATTCAAGTGAGTTGTGACCAGCGACTTTGCTTACCTTATTGGTACAAACATGGCGATGAAGCAGGCCACGGGATTAGCAACAGCTGCCATGGTGGCAGCCAGATGGTAGGCCTGGTTCCCATAAGGCAGACAGGAGTAGGACTGCACCGAGGGCAGCACCGCGTTGGTCAGGGCATTGACCCAGGCCAGCACAACGAAGATGAAGACCACTTCTGCGCTGCTGTACGTCCCCGTCCCAAAAGAGCTCCGCCGCTCCCTCCTGCCGCCCTCCAAGGGACTGATCATAGGCTTCTGCTCTGCCGTCTTGGTGTGCAGAGACAGATCTTGTTCTCTCTTCCCCGGGGCCAGATCGCCACTGAAGTACAGGTCGCTCTTTCTCTCCCGAGCCACAGCTGGGTGGTGGTTGAGCAGGACGAAGGCCACCAGGCACACCACCATCATGGCACTGAGGAAGAGGAAGAAGACCTGGGCGGAGAAGTTAGCCGGCTGGTAGATGGCCTCTAGCTGTCCATCCCCGCCCATAGTCGAGTTATCAACTGTTTGGTTGGCTACAACGGCCACAGTGGCATTTTGACAGTGGACCACCCCGACGCCTTGAATCAGAGCCACCAACGCAGGCACCAGGCCGCTGAGCCCTTCCCCTGCAAAGTATGTGGTGAGGTACTGGGGCCGCAACCTCATCATGAAGGGTAGAAAGGTGACGGAGGAGGTGCAGTCCACCACAGACAGCAGGAAGCTTAGCACCAGGAGGGGCACACTATGCAAACTGCCCGCTAGTGTCACCGTGTGCTTCCAGAAGAAGGCCAGCAGGAATGTGGCAATGATCCCCAATACCACGATGCAGTAGATGACCGGGCGCTCATCCAGCACCCCTGGGCGAAAGCGATGCATGAGGGTGATGAAGAGAGGACCTATGTTGGCCATCTGGATGAGGACTGTGAGGTAGGAGGGCAGGTACCAGTACTCCGGGATCTCTGGTACGACCAGGGGAAGCTCCACCCACATCCCATTGATGGCCACCCATGAGCCCATGCCAAACAGGCACGCCAGCACATGGGTCAGCAGCGACATGATGAAGGTATGAATGAGGAATACCAGGAAATGTGGATTAACACAATCTGAAATACATAAACAACATAACCCAATCTGATTAGCAGCGTGTGAAACTAGAAGGATCCCTACCACAATGTAAAAGAGATTTGAGATAGTAAAAAATTCACATACAGTTCATTTTGAAGTAGGGTCAACAATATCGATATATCAGGCTTGGATATGGACCAGTCAGTGTCATTCACCTCTGATATGATGGATATGATGCAGTTTGTTTGATTACATATTTAATGTAGAATTGATCAATACTACACTGGTTGTCTAACCTGAATTGGCTGCAATGATTTTGATTGGATTACACATAAGTATTATTATTATGATTATTATCATTATAATAATAATAATAATATTTATTATTATTGTTATTATTATTATTAGTAGTAGTAGTAGTAGCAGTAGTAGTAGCACTAGTAGTGGTAGTACTAGCAGTGGTAGTAGTAGTAGTATCCTGCATTTCAGTGGAGAGTTTTAGTGTTGCCGTTTCAGAGGCTTTTCCACCCTGTCAAGAATAAAATTCTGTGCAAACTAATAATCCAATAACATTAATAATAGCACAGTTATCAAAATCAAATAATGTATCAACCAATTAGCATGGCATAGTTGACTGTCATGTGTTATCATTGACTTCAAAAGCATGCCTGTTCACTATGTGCCCACGTGGCTGGGAATGACCTTCCCACTCCCCAGAAATAACAGAATAATAAAATAACAGAGGGAGAAAGATCTCCCTCTGTTATTCCCTCCCTACTACTCCCTCCCAGCACTTTGAGTTTCATTTGTATGAAAGGTGCTTTATAAAAATAAAAATAACGTTATTATACTTCATGCCCTATCTGGCAATGGATACCAGACCTTTCACACACTAACACACTACTCCCAAAAAAGTGTCATGTGGTTGTGGATTACACACATAAACACATAGAGAAAGAGAACACACAATCATGCTAATCATCAAGAATTTGCTCCCATCAAAAAATATATTTAATAATTTAGACACTTAGCTAATCAATGACATCAGCAGGGTAATTGAGGCAAATATTTATTTCTTTGATATTATTTGAAATTTATTTGGATTTTATTGGGACTGTGTTACCTGTGACAAAAATGTTCAATGAGCATAAAGAATGAATAGAATGAAAAGAAACTTATGATGCTCACTTTATAAAAAAAACTTAAAAAAAACTCCAAATTTACTTGAAGTTTACAATAATATGCCAAAACAATTAGGTAAGAATAATAATACAACAAGCATTAAAGTCGTCCAAGTAGTATTAAACTCTTAAAAAATGAACATGGGAATGGCTAACTGTGACTTGAAGATTAAACTTCCTGGTCCCTGTCTAAATTGCATAATCATGCTGAGTTCCTACTTTCATCTTGTATACATTGTAGGTTAATTCAGTAACTCCTTTTACATTTAACTATTTCCTTACACTGTACTGCCTAATCAACAGACACACAGGGAGCAGATGGAGCTGAAAAGCCTTGCTGCTGTAGGACAACCCGGCAATCCAATAACCTCTCCTTTCTCCATACATCCTCCACAGTGCCAAGGGGATAGAATTCATCATCTTACCTTGTTCACAACAGTCAGGAAGAGACTGCCTTGCTCTTCCCCCTTCCTCTTAAAAACCTTTCACTCCATTGTGATCAGAGCTATTTCTATTACATCAGCCACAAGTGCGTGTGTATCCATTCCCTCCCCCTCTTTTTCTACACACGCACACACAGACACACACACGATATGCTCAGGCTCACATTCTGCTTCCGTGTCTCTAATGCACCTGACAGGGGAGGGACTACGCAGGCGCACACTTCCAACAACAGCATGTCATCTGGTCTGCTGCTATTGGAGGCTGCTTTCAAAATCAGGCAGCCATGTGCTCTCCCTGTGCCTCAGAGCACAGCGGCTGTAGCAGCAGGGGAGGAAGAGGGGGAGGTTTCAGCCAGAGAAAGCTCCTCCTTTTCCTCTCCCTCCTCCAACCAGCACATACGACCTTGGGGTGTGCCCTCCTTTAAACAGACAGACTATGGTGTGACTGAGAAGGGGGCAGCTGCTCACTATAGCTGCATATGCAGCACACTCTATGGAGTTATGTGTATTGGAACTGGATGGGGTAGAAAATAGTTTGCCAATATAAAACCTGACATGATGGTCTAAATGTTTCAGAGGCTTTTCCACCGTGACAAGGGAAACATTGAATACTTGTCATTTTTGGCATTAAAATGGTCAAATGTAAAAATATTTTATATCAGCAAAAAGTGTCGGTAACTTCAATATATCAGCATTCCACAACCATATTGGTCGAACCCTAGTAGAAACAGTTCTGACTACTGCTAAAGATGGTTAATGTTGGGTTTTATGTGACTGTATCCTGATGCATTATGCAGATTTTTCAGAATATATAAAGTTTCCCTGGGCTATAGGCTTTCCAAAAGCATTTAAGTGCTTATCAAATGAAGAAATGCTGGTGGTAAACCTTGCGTTGATTATTAAGCATATTTATGCTGCACCTGCCTTCAAAAGTGGACATTTTATTTTGTATTTCTAGTACATCCTGCATTTCTGTCTAATGCTACCAAGGCACCATGACATTGATTGTGACATGTAGCATGAAATATCACACCAAGTTCCCTGTTCTTCCACTTCCCTGCTCTGTTTCTGCCTCAGTTTTGCTGTGCATTATCTCTCATTGGTTAGCCTCTCACAAACAAGACCTGATAGAGATTGAGCTTGAGCATCTTTGTGGTTGTAAGGACCTGATCCACTGCCAGATTGGGAGATGCAGTGTAAGCATCATGCAACATAAGAAACTGCTCAATGTACCAGCAATTCTTTTGCATATCTGGCTTTTTGCATGTGGGTGTGGTGACTGTGTGGTAGCCTCATAATAGTCTTAGGTGTGGAGAAAATTTCTGAACTCAGGAGACTGGTCGATCAAGTTCAACTTCAGCAACACCAACACATAGAAAATCAGTTTAGATGTCATATTCAAATGCTGCTCAAGGGAAAAATCTATCCTAAACCACCGGTAAAAAAACAGCTATTAGCACTCTACCTTGCATCTCTGGGCCCATTTTGTTGTTTGGTGTTGTATTTTTCTTACTTCTGCAGATAACTGGCCAAATGTAGACAACATTTTCAGTGCAGCTACAATGGAGTTAGTCATACAGGGAGAAATCATATAAGCCTACAGTAGCCTCAATAGACGAGAAGGCAACGCAGCCACAGGACATGTTGCGTTCTGAGTAAAGGGCGTGGGTCATTCTTGGGAAATGTAGGACAACACTAACTGAAGTAGAAGTATACAAGGCAGGTTGAGGGAAAATGGGTATACCAGAAAGATTTCATCACAAAATAACTCCTGGAATGCATTGAACATCACAGATTGATGATATGATACATGAAGTGTAAGAGTATATGAACCCTCACACACACTTACACTGTCATCATCATCAGTAGTGCTTACTAAAACAATGTCTTTTACATTATTAACTGAGTATACAGTGTATATATTTATTATGAAATTGCATATCATCCATGTTCTTGTTTTGTGAGTTCCTTACATTCATGAGTTCCTTACATTCATGTTTTCTACATTGATTTTTTCCCCACTTGCCAATCCCCATCCCTGTTGTAAGCAATACCACCCCTCTCCATAGCATCGAAATGTTGATTGTGTGTCTGGGCCAAATATTTTCGGATACAAAAGTAAACTCTTTGGATAACATGACATGCAATGTAGCTGAAGAGAGACTTAAAGCAAAATATACCAGAGCTAGACAACAAGAAGTTACCGTATAAATCAAGCGTGAGAGTGTGTAACCATCTACTGGGGCAACATTGAGCAAAATGTTGCTTAAAGTGTTGACCAAAATGTTGCACAATGTAGTTACACTTGACAGTTTTTTGGCCAGTGTACCTGCATGACACTCCCAACAACTAAAAACACAGGATCAAAAAACTACTTCACTGATTACTTGCAAAAATATTTTCCTGTTTGATTAAATCACCAATATTATGGCAACATCTTGACCAATCATGTCCATAATAGTTGCCCAGACATTTTCCCTGGTCATCCCTGGAACAAAACCATCAAGGTATGTGAGCATTGTTTATTGAAGTTTAATTGTAAAGATTTTGAGCTGTAACTTTAATTAAAATATACCATAAGAGGCTTTTGAGTGACATTGTTTAATTTCCTTCAAAGGCATTGTTCTATGTGCCGATATACAAACAGACTCTACAGCTCTGCTGGGAGGGGAAGTATTGTCTGTCCCAAGTAAGAACCACTTTTGTTTCAGGCCCACACAAAATAAAGCACCTGATAAATTCTGGTAAAGTGTTTCTTATGCTTATGAACATCTGATGTTTTCCATTTTCTTGTAGAAAAAATTGATGGTGCAGTTGTTGAGGCTTCAGCAACAAAACCAGGTCCCATCTGAGCTCACAGCTGAGGACATGACTGACTGGCTGGTGGAGCGGGGAAAGAAATCTCTCAGGGAGCGGTGAGACTTACTGAGACACATACAGACAGTCCACCACTCAATCTATCATCAACTCTGCTCATGTTAAGCTAGTCTGTTACTAATGAGAAGAAAACAGAGCAACAGTTAAGATTACCCTTCTGTTTTCTTTCTATTTGAAGACTGTGGAGGTTTGAACTGGAGGGTTTGGATGAAAGTGTCCAGCCTCTTCTCTCGCTGGTAAGACCATCATCATGAAAAGACTCAGTTTAGAGTAAATGATCATTGATCCTGTAAATATGTCAAATCTGAACGGTGCATTCCATTTCTTGTTTCAGATGTGGGAGGTGAACATCAGCATGAAAAGGAGAGATATTGAGTTTGAAGCCTGAATGGTGCTCAACTCACCAGACGTCAACAGTCCTTGTTTCCAGTAAGTCACATTTGTCAGTAACAAGTTGTCACTTAAACACAGCATTTCTCATCGACAGAGACCCTCAGATCATCCGTCTGGCTGAGGAAGCCATCAGGAGCCTGATGGAGAAGCAGCAGCAGCGGCCCGGCTCTAGCCTCCTCGGCCCCCAGGAGATGGCGATGCTGGTTGTGCCCAAAGTGCTGCAGGGCTTCTGGATTCATCCAACGAGCCTCTCGTGTGTCATGCCCCCCCTGGGGCTCAGTGACCTGGCTGTCGGACTCAAGAAGGCCATTCAGGATAAGATCTCCGTCTCTCTGACCTCCACGGACCGTCAGGCCGCCTTCTCCCACTCCATCCGGGATGAGAAGGTCCTTTCTATCCTCCAGACCTGCTGGAGGACCTGAACCAGTTTGGGCCAGAGCTGCTGACCAGGATCGTTGACGTCACAGTGGGAGAAATCTGTGTGATGTTCGAGCCCAGAAATGGACTCTGCTGTTGCTTCAGCTCCCCTGGAATCTCTGACCCTCCCTGTTGAAGCTCCTCTGGTTCCTCTGAGCCTCCCTACTGAAGCTCCTGCCATTACTCCAGTCCAGCAAGGCTTGAGCAGCAGCCTGGTCGGCACTGAGGAGAAGGAGGAGGTGGAACAATCCTCTGACACCACATCAGGTAGGAGTTCTTCATCAGGTCTGTTCACACTGTAGCTAATGGCTGCTTCCATCAAGATGATCTGAGGCACTAACTGTCCTTTTTTACTTTTCAGAGGTCAAAAAGACCAAGAAGAAGAGAGTCCGTCGCTTCTTCTGCTGGTTGTTTGAAACACCAAGGACACAGAGGTGGACTAAATCTTTTTTTTAAATGAATAAATTTAGTGTTGCATCGCAGTCAGTTGCTGTATATGTTTTATATGTCAAGTATTTTTAGATATAGTTGGTAAACAAAGTGTACACAACATTTTCATGAAAGGTTTTCATATACAGTTGAATTATATTTCTGAGGCACATTTGAAATTGCTGTCAACGGTGTACTTTACATTAGTGTCCTGAATATTTTTGTGTGAGACACCATCTATTTGGTGTAGACCCACAGATACAGAGGAACTATTACCCAATAGGAAAAAATTGTTTCTCGTAAGTGCACAATATCTGCCTAAATCTTTGAAAACGAACTGGCTCTGATGTAGCCATGGATGGTAAGAGGGAGACGGCCAACAAGTGATGAGTTTTGATTATATGCATGTAGAAAAATCTGTTTGCCTTCTCAAACCTCTGAATAGCATGAGCAAATATTTGGCAGTCACATTAAACTGCATTCACTTAAAGATCTAGCAGAAATCCAAATCTTGTTCCCACCAAAAGTCTAAAATACAGCAGGATGCCCTTGTACAAGCTGACGTGAATCTGTGATAACATCGTCCAGACAGTCAAAATACTACCTTTTTTTAAGGTTGTTAACTTTTAAAGATAGGAGGACTAAGAGTCTGCCTGGACAAGGTTTAGAATTTAGCAACCATGCTGTGTAGCAGACTGCCAAAGAGACAAAAGGTCTATTAGTAACATCAAAAGATTGATTTTTTGAATTTATATTAAATGTTGACCCCATATAGACAGTTCCACAGTTTAACTATGTTTTAGGTTTCAGCAGTTCTTAACCTTTCTGATACAAATTGAAGTCTCTCTTAAATGCAAACTTCCCCTATGCCAGAGGCCTGATATAGTCAGTAGTGCAGTAAGTGTGTTTTTGGCAAACAAAATGAGTACAAAGTATATAAAAAGCAGCCTCATTTCTCTACCATTCTTTAGATATAGCTGAATCTGAAGTGTTGCACAGCTTTACTTTGCAAAAGAACACAGAAAGCACAGAGTTGTACCTTTTACAGCTTGTTGATTTATATTGCGACTATTGTTGTCTCATAAATAGAGACAACATTGTCTCAATCTTCTTATGATGTGATTACACATTTAATTATATAATACAAAAACATACTCATTAAGTTACAGTGGTGTGATAACAAAGATAGATTGATAAAGTTTGTCTTTTTGTGTTTTGCTTGATGATTTTTGATTCATGCTTGAAAACTACATTCAAAGCCATAAACATTTGAAAAGTTTGGACTGATAAGTAAGTGTATTGAGGATATCTGAATTTATATTATAATAATTTTCCTATGTCCCAACACTGTGCCAAAACTATATTTCTCCTACGTAATAAGGACTGGAATGTAATGATTGATGATGATGATGTGTTAAAGTCATCCCAAAACAACAGAAATACATATTGTACAATAGCAGTCATTAGGTGGATGTTTGATATAATGCAAACAGACATATAAATCTCATAAGGTATTTCATATTAGGTAACATGAAGTCAGACAGTTGGACAGTTGCCAAAGACAGGCTAAAACATACAGTACAGTGCAGTGGGAAACTTGTCAGAACTTAAAGTGGTTATTAAAACATATAATTCTATCCTTTTCTGTTTTTTTCTCTCTTTTTTTTTTGTTTTCAAAACTTTAAACCACAACACTTCATGCAATATAAACTGATAGCTGCAGTCACCAAACTTCCTTATAGTCATGTAACAGTATAAGATTTACATGACCCAACATAAACCTCTATAAGCTGGCTTTAATGCTTTACATTTTAAATTACTTACATCAATCATTCTAAATTGCACAAGATGCCTCCTACCTGCTTCCCTTTCAGCTGAAGCACCGCTGGATGCAGGAATGGATGTGAACCTGCAGAGTCAGTGGATCGCTGTGGAGAGAGGGTTTCTACTCTCACATGTAGACACTACATAACAGGACAACGACCTTCTGATGTGTCTAGCTGTGGAATAACCATGCACAGAGTGTACTCAGTGCTTTGTGCTATAGTCTGGACCGGTGTCATGTGACCACAGAGGGCTGAGCCAGGGGTCCAGCTAAAATCCTGGGCAGCGGGGGTGGGAGGGACTGGTAAGGGAACAAGGAAAGAAGGAAGAGGGGAAGAATGGAGGAAGGAAGGTGGAGCCTACAAAATGGTTGTAGGGAATGTACTGTAGGAGAAGGGAGCCAGTGGTCTTTGCAGGATGGATGAGCTCCCCGCTTGGTTAGAGGGCGAGTGTGTGCAGCTTAGCCAACCATAAGATGACTTTGGACAGTGGCTTGTGGTTTCTGAGTAGGTGGTTGGTGGAGGTCAGTGTTGCTTTTGTTCAGCGCAAATTCCAGGTCAAATAAATGACCCCCGTTGAGCGGTAGCTTTACTGGATGGTATTTGATTTGAGTGCCACTGCACCCACCTCTCTGCAAGTCGTTACAACATGTTCCCTTCCTCAACATTTTCAACAGACTTCTTTTCAAGCTCATAATACATTGTTATTGGTGCTAAAATTGTGGTCATTTTCTTTATTTAAAGTTTTAACATGGACTACAGTATGCGGTCAACACACTGAACTGTACCATTTAATGACTTATCTTCATACAAACTCTAAATATCAAACCTTGTTGATACAGTATATCAAAAATATTTTTCCTGACTGTGGGATTAAGGTGGACGTTGCGTGACTAACAAATTTAAGCTGTGCATCTTCCTCACTGCCAAATTCCAATTAAAATCTCTGCTCTTTCCTGTCCCAGGGAAATGTCCAGGTAGACTTGGCAAATTGCAACAAGAAAAAATTGCTGTCATGCTGTTTGCAAAACAACTGGCCTTTTGTAATGTTTTACAGGAATTCACCAAGTTTTGGGGAGACTGGCTCATTAAGTGATGAGAACATAAAATCACCCATGTGTCCCCAGTAGATCCCAGTAGCGCACTCCATGCGCAATGTCTTGAATGATAGTAGGCTATTAACATTATCCAAGACTGATGTTTTAGTTATAAACATCATTAACTCAATTGAGCTGATGTAGCACAAAACTGCCAGACTTACCATTTAAAATTACTTAGTTGACCAACGGGCCAATTTCCCCAAAGCTTGGTGTATTCCTTTAAGCATAATTAAACTCAGTGTTAGAGTGAGTTTAAAAGTGAGTTTCAGCACTATTGTGTGGTTTCAGCATATCGTTAAATGATACAATGATGAATATTTTCATTATTTAGCACAGGAAGCGTATTGAGTCTAGTTAGGTTGACCATAAAATCACCTCACACCACATTACAACAAGCCTGATGAGATTGTTAGTGCTGCATTTTCTGGTATTGGTCATGAATAGTCTTGTGAGATATTCGATAAAGTTACTGATACTAGAGTCAAAGTCACTCAGGAGGTAAATATAATTAGATATTATATTACACACAAATGCACCTAATGTTCTTTGGTTATTTTTTTTTATTTACTTATTTACATTCAGTCTGCAGCACACCACATGACAGGGCACCCAGACATGGATGAAATATGTCCCAGGGTGAGGAGACACAAAACATCATAGACATGTCTGCTGTTTACTTCTATCATCAGCAGTGTTTCAGATGAGATAAAAAAGGAATGACCTCTTTGCTCTCCTGAACTCAAAAATATTGTTTCAGGTCAAATGTGTGTGCGTGTGTGTGTGTACTGTATCCATGTGAACCAAACACAGCCGCCAATGTCCAGTCACAGGACAGTATTGTGATTAGACCTCAGGATTCTACAGGTCACTCTTATGACCTGTGATCCTGTTGGATATTTGTGTAAAAAATACAATGGGTCGCTTTCTTCCCCCAAACTGCTTGGCTTTATATCTTAAATACAAAACAAATATTTCTGTGTTTTGGTACGTTCACTGTAACTGAGTCTGAAGGATTCATTTGTCAGACATCAACAGGAGGGCAACTAGAGCTGGGGAATCTGAGATGATCTCAAACAAAGTTCTGTCATTCAGAACTTATTATTATAGAAATAAGATAGCCAACACAAGACAAAGTACACCTAACCTTTCTCCTCATTATGGTATTATGGTGTGCCCTTTCTTCTTAGCAATATGTGGATACTCATTTATTTAAGCCTTTATCAGAATATATACCATAATAGTAACATGTCATTTAAAAACACAATTTAAGTGGACTTATTCAAGTTATCCTCCATATTAAAAACAGATGTCAGACGCATGAAGCATGAAGTCTGAAACACAGATCACATGTTGTTGATTTTGTAAAGATCAGATTCCTCCACCACAAATTGGATTGACAATCACATGAATTGGACACAGCATTTTCTCCCGAAGGTTGGCAAATGGTTAAGTTTAGGCAAGTAAAACAACTTTGGTTGAGGTGAGAGTTAAGGTTATGGTTAAGGTTAGGCAACTAAAACAACCTGGTTAAGATTAGGGAAAGGCTTTGGTCATGGTTAAATAAGAAGAACTTGCTAAAACTTGACTCATGGTAGAAAACTTTAGTTATTTGTACAAGCTGGGAATAGAGCCTGGGTTGTTGGCATTAAATGCATCCACCCATCCACCACTCTGACCTCAACACCCTTACTTTCCACTGCACTTCAATGTCAGACTACTTCCTGTTTATAGTTGTGCCTCTTTCAGGTTCCCTTTCGTGCTGGCAATACATAATTCTCTCACTTTTCGTGCACAGAACACGTATTTGCATGTTAAGACTTTGTGCTTATTTCCAGACATTTCAGGAGATCATGATGTCCCATCACACGTGAGCGCACAATAAAACCCAATCTGCCACTTTCCATTACATCATCTCCACTGCATAACCATGTTTTTAATGAGGCAATCATCTTGGCAAATGTTTTCAGTTTCATTACAAAAAGGTTTATTTTTTACAAGTAGACGTAACATTATTAGTGACATTCATCTACAGTTTCCCTAAATTAGACATCAGAACGAGTGCTGGGTATAGAAACATGTACAGTACAGAAAGATTAGGGTGCATAGCAATAGAAGTGAAATCTGGCTGTTGTAATTATACAGTACAGTAAATTGTCAACCTTCCCCAATATCACCACATTGAGGCTAAGATGAAAAGGTACTTTATCATGTAAAAACATTTAGATAGACTTAAAAAATCATATTTTCAGAACTGCATAGAGCCAAATGCAATTGTTGAGTACACAAGCTACTGTCTGCAATCTCAGGTAGATCTAGTACAAACTTACACATACAAATACAGTACCTTTATACTCTTGATAACATATTGTAAAGTATTACTGGCCATTCATAAAACCACAGAATAAAAGCCAGGCACAGTACAACATTGAACAGCCTGTGCAGTGTAGATAGACTGATGGTCGACCTCTGGTTACTTCACTCTCAGGAAAAAAAAATGTTTTATACTGGGCAGCACCCAATATAGGCATGTCCCTTATTTTCAGCTAAAAAGGTACCGATTTGTACCTTTTCTGTTAAAAAGGTGCATATTAATATCTTAAGGACCATGTGTCTATCTCGGAGGAAACTCTGTCATTTGTACCTTTCTGAACCAAAATGTACCTCTAAGATTCACATTTTGTTTCTGGGAGTCTTTTGTGTTTCTGTGGTTTTGTGGTTACTGTTGATGCTTAAAGACTTTAACAGGAATATCTTACATGATTTCATTGAGTTAATGGTTTTGAAAGGATTGTATTATAATTAAAACTCTGGCTCCTGGTTGCGGACCTCTGGTAACATTGAAATCTGTAGAGGAGCTGTGACGATTACTGAATGGAATCGAGATCAGAGAAATCCAACATCAAAGGCAGAAATAAGAGAAAAAATACAAAGAATATAATGCTTTGGATAAAAGTGACTGAGCAAAAGAAGTAAGGAAAATTAAAAGACAGATCTCATTGAGAACTACATGTGTGTGGCTGGACAATATCATATCCAGTCCATTCTAATGAAACACAACTGAAGTTAAAATTTAAAAAGTATCCATTTTATAAGACTGCTAAAATAATTATTTGTTTTATTATAATAATTGATGCTCCTACCCATGTAAATTGCCAAATTTCCCACTTGAACAACTAAATAATGCACTTACTCTACAGTAGTTGAACACAGAAAAGTGCATTTTTATGGAGAAAATTGTGCTAAACAAAAATTCCCTAGGGTATCCAGTAAGTATTATCAGGAAATCAACAACACATCTACATTCTCACAGTAATGTTCCACAGAAATACACACATCGAAAGGCAAAACCAAACCTGAGAAAATAATCTCTACAAATCAACAATGACCCATCTTAATTCAGTGCATTGTTCATTACACAATCTGCAGCATTTAAAACAATACTTACAGAACATTTAAAATACATCGTAAATCGATACCATGGTGCCAAAAAAGATAAAAGACACAATAATGTGGCCCTGCCAACAATGTCTTAATCATGGAATGAAATAAAAACAAATATTACAAAGGTAAAGGACAGCGTACCCTTCACGTACTTATGGTTTTGGTATCCTCCTCTAGAACATCCCGATATGATTCTATGACAAACATGTTTTAGTTGTAAGCCACTTTCTAAAATCAGTTACACCACATAACTGTCCATGTCAGAGCATTGGGCATACTGCTGGGTTGGATCACCCAGATAGTGAGTAAAGGTGATGTTGGTTTGGATTTGCAGTTGATCTGATTTGGCAGTCATCGGCACTGTCTGACACAGCTCATCCTCATAACCACAAAAGAATGACAGGCTGCAAAAAATAATATCTGATTTGAGCTAGACCATGGGTACCATGCAATAAGTGTCCATGCAGATCTTCTCAGCTCCTACTCTCTATGCAGTCAGATACTACTGTATGAAACGCATTACGGGACAAAAAATGTCCATATTGCATCCGGACTGAACTCACAATGTCCGCACACAGGAGACATTATCTTCAAGCAGACGTCTCAAAGCTAATGGTCCTTCAGCGTCATCTCTGGATGACCTTTGCAGTAGTTTACCTTCAGTGTCTGTTTTTGAGATGTGACTGAGGCATCGTTTTTTGACCCCTCCGTCACTTTTCTTCTGTTCATCTCTCTGTTTCGGGACCCCGAGGCTGTGTTGGGGTCGGCCACTGTAGCATACACATGGTGCTCGCAGGCAGAGGTGATCATGTGGGCAACCTCTCCACTTCTTCTAAAAGATGCAAAAGATAGGGTCATTTCAACATCTCCAAGGCTGATAACAAATTATTGAATTTGTGGACAGTTCATATTCACTTTTGTGTATCCACTGAAATCTTTGGTGTGATGTGATACTGCAGCATGCATGGGCTTGACAACCCTGATTGCTTGAAGAAAATAATTAAAAATAACTGAGGTGATTGGCTGACCTGATGGTGAGGGAGAGTTGTCATCTCCTGCAGTGGCAAACTGTAGATCGGATCCCAAAGCAGCTATGGAGCTCCTGGGACGGATGCAGCGGTCACCTGAGAAACTCCTGCGGAGCAATGCCTGAAACAAAATATTTTAGGCTAATCAGTATCAGACATTTCCATGGTAACATATTTTTACTGTGCCATTTAAAATAGCATTTTCATTCATTCATTTTCCATGGCTGCTTATTCCTATTCTTATTCATGGGGGGCTGGTGCCTATCCCAGCATACACTGGGCAGAAGGCAGGGAAACACCCTGTCACCAGTCCATTGCAGGCTTAACACATCGACAGACAAACACTCTCATGCTCACATTCACACCATCCCTGTTTTGTGCCGTAAAGCAATCTTCCTTTGGCCGAAAAGCAATCCAGCAGATTTCCTGCCAAATTTGATCCAGTGGCACACAATTTGGCAGTAGGAGCTGCCAATCTGCTCGACAATGGTCTTGTTTGTCTACGATAATTATACTAATGTGTCCAGGAATCCAAATAAAAAGGCAGTGGGAAAAATCAGTTCCCAGTGGGTCAGAGAACATAAAATAGAAAAGGTGGGAAACCGTATAATGAAGCTACTCAGCTACTCTGAGTGGCTGCTAAACCAAGCCTATATTTGTGTTAGTTTATTGCTTTGAAGTGCTTGTATCTTTTCAGCACTATTTATGGCAAATAAACTATTTGTTTTGTGCACTATACGGTTTCCCACCCTTTCTATTTTATGTTCAAAATGAATGTGGTAATGATTTATTGATGTTAAAATGTTACACATAGCACCTTAAAGTGCTCTGAAATAAGATGATCCGCACAGGGAAACTGGGATGTCACAGCAGTAAGTTGTAAAAGGATACAGCATAGAGCTTACCTTGCGTGTCATTGGGCTGGTGGGGGCTGAGGCACTGCTGTACAGGCTGAGGCTGGAGTTGGACCTGCTGACAGTCAAACCCTTAGAAGAGCTTCCAGGTGATAGGTACTTCTCCTTGATCTTCAGATTTGTCCGACCCTTTACTGTTGGTGACATACAACCGGGGAATTTAATACAATGGAATTGACTCAATAGAAGGACTCAATCGGCTCAATACTATAAAACTACCAATAAATAGTGGCCAGATGTAGCCAGGGAGTACTGTGTGTAAGAATAAATAAAGCAAGGTCCACAATAAAAGTCGTGTAAAACAAACATGGCAGAATTACCAGAAAGGTGTCTAACTTCCTACAATATTTATAGCCTAAAATATCATTAAAATTACTAAAATATCACAAAATATATTACTGAAAACAGATGCTGCATGTTTGCACAAGCATTTAAAAATGCAACATAATATCAAACAATATCTACAGCAGCATTGTTATCTTTGTGAGCAAACCTACTCTAGAATAGCATGGCACCAAAGAAAGTTCTACAATATGCAGAGCAAAAGTTGGGAGATGCAGCCGCAAGCCTTTCCAATATAAATGCTAGAAGAATAAGGTATTAAAAAAGCATCAGTTGCCTATACTATTAATATTTTTAAGCTATAAATTAATGATTATATAAATTTGAGCATTAGAATTCTATACAAAAAAAATAACAATAAATTCTATCATGTTTAGACATATCAGTTACTGTGGACCTGCAAAAAGAAATATTGGCTTGTCTCTAATAAAGGCCTGGTGCTCTCTTTTGCTGAGGTAAAGTAAAGTAAAGTCCCCAGCAAATATTGGGGGTTGGAAGTTTTATGGTAGTTTTCTTAACTGACCTCTACAGGGGTCATTCTTGACCAGAAACTCATCCAGAGCAGTCCAGCCTCCTCCGACCCTCACCATCAGGGTGCTGCGCAGGATCCGAACCATCCGCAACTGTTGGGAATCCCCAAACTGCAGAAAACAAAACAACACAGATATTACTGGTTATCATATCACCTAGTATGCTAGTATCAAACAGTGTGTCCAGTACTGTGACTTATATTTTCTTTGATTTTCTGCTGATGAGATTTGAGTTTCTTCAGCCTTGGTGGCTATTGCTGCTCATGCTAACTACCCAGTTCTTCTATTCATTCCCAACAACCTGGAAATATAAGATGCATCACTTCCAGTGCGCCAGAGGATTTTTCCCAGTTAAGTGGACCTACCAGACACCAAATGTTAAAGTTTTCATGAACTGACCATAGGTTGAATCACTACTGTGTTATAGCAGTCAGAGAGATATTTATTTACAGGAAAAAGTTGTGGATTATTACTTGCATGAAAATCACTCACCCTGTATCTGTTGGCACTTATTTGCTCCACCTGGAACCTCTTGGGACAGTTACATTGGGATACCTGTCGACTCACCTGCAGGAGGCATGAGCATGAGGCAATTTCTCCACAATATGAATAAATCAAACTGCACCTACGTGTTGCTGTGCACACATTTTACATATGGTTCATACCTCTTCATTGATTTGATCTGCATCCAGTGTTTTCCTGTAGGGGTCTCTGCTGGGGTGCAGTGCACTCACAAACTCATAGTAGTCAATGAAGCCATCGCCGTTCATGTCAAATATGTTCGCCACTGCATTCATCTCCAGAGAGTTGGTGGGGAATTCTACAATAGAGATGTACAGAAGCCCAACACAATTGTTGGTGACTCAAAATATTGCAATTTCTTGAAAATGTGAAACAATGAAAATATGGTGATAAACACATTTTGGACATCAAATAAAACACAAACAGGCAAGAAATTAGTCCATATATTTGAACCATACTTTATTTTAAAATTAGTAATTTCATTGGCCTTTATAGTGTTAGATGAAAATGTCGGCATGCTAATTTAGTCAATTCAGCTGCTGTCCTATGAAATTCATGGCAACCTGCAATGGGTGATACATGGGCTGTAATACTGAAACGATTAAATTAAATCTTACTAGAAGCGAGAACATTATCGATGAACTCCTTCTGGCTGATGCGTCCGTCCTGGTCCCGGTCGATGCTGCGGAACACGTCTAAGATCCGAGACTTCAAATGACTGATCCACTGCATGTAACGCTTACGCCAAACATTGAAGTCGAAGTTTGCAAACTCTTCCATCTGTCCAGAAACACAGAATATCAAAACACCACATACATCAGTTATTACCCCGTATTAAATTTTCATCTAAATTGCTAACAAAATATGTTGGAGAAATAGGATTCTAAGGACTTTGGCATTGTTTTGAGCTGCTCTGTTGGCACCGTAACCTATTCAAATTTTACAGTGATATTTTAAAAGGCACAATAACCTCTTTGAGTGTTTGCTGGTATTGCTCCAGACGGGTTTGTCTCGCCAAGGCCAGGAGCCAAAGTTTCTGCCAGTGGCTGACCAGCTGACTGAGCTGTGGGGTCTGGGGGTCAAGGTGCTCCAGGGGAACGGGTGCAGCAGGCTGGAGCTTCAGAGTGCTCCTTCTCTCTGGATGAAGAAACAGGGACATACTGTACGTATCTGAATCAGCTCAGTGAACTAATTTCTGCCATCTTACAAGCTTTACACATCGTTATTACATGGCTTTGTTGAATACTGAATTCTGATTGGCCAATCAAGGCATTCTGACATCTGTTACTCCTGAATAACAGACCGCTGTTTCACATCTAATCATATCACTGCCCAGTCAAGAGGTCTGGCTGACTTTGTTGACTTCTAATCAAATGAACATAAAAGCAATACCTGACTTTAGCTTGTAATGAAATAATTTAAAATCAATATTTTGTGATGAATGATCAATGTCTTTGGTCATTATTATCATTATATTAAAATCTAAGTCCATGTTGACTTACTTGTGAGTGGCCTTTTGCTGGGGGAAACCTGCTGTTTCGAGATGCTCTTGTGTTTGCAGGATTTTGTAGCATGTTCCACCTCTGGCAGCTTTTTGTTCAACTCCTCCATGAATACCTGTGGAGAGGAATGTACAGTAATGTCCCGTCTGTATCTTCTGTAAGTGGTAAATCATGCTGTTATAGTATATTCTCTATCCCCACCTTTTAGTGGCTCATAGAACAGTGAAAACAAAAGTGTACATTTTCTGTTCATGTATATCATACCATGTGCTGCTCAATCAGTTCCAGGTTCTGTGCAGTGCTCTCAGCCAGCGGTTCTTGGTCCCTGAGGTTGAGGGCCTCCTCTGCTGAGGAGATCCAGTCCAGAAGCCTCTGGACCTCCTCTTTCTCTGCCTCCAGTGCTGCCAAGCCGGCCAGGATCCTCTGGCCCTGCTGCTGGGCCCACGTCTGAACCTGAAAGGGGAGGAAACACACCAGTCACGTCTGGATGCTCTCAAATCTTGACATTACAGTTACATTGTTATATAAATTGCTCAAGGTACTGCAGTTTCTCTCTTTCAGTCCTTTCATCAGTTTCCTCTAAAAAAGACAACTCATATTTCTACTCATAAAAATCTTATTGTTTGTAATGCAAGCATAAGAGCACTTACCTCCTCATAGCGGGTCTTGGTGACGCTGATCCAAGATTTGAGGGTGATAATGGAGTCTGGGTGACAGGAAGACAGGATCTCCTCACCCAGACACCTGATGGTCTCTAGCTCCACCTCCCGGGCCTGCAAGGCACTCATCGACTCCTACACAGAGGGGCAGAGAAATTATAATCATAATAATAACTTTATTTATAAAGCGCTTTTCAAAACAGAGTCACAAAGTGCTTTACAGAAGAAATGATAAAACAGGTACAATGATTAAGAAGGAAAAAGTAAAAGAAAATAGATAAAATAGACATTCATAAAAGCATACAAACAGGGAAGAGTAATAAAAAGCACTGATAAAAACATCAAAACAGTTAAAGGCAATCATATAAAAGTGCACAGGACACTGAGGTAGCAGATCAGATTTCCTCAGGCAGATTGTTCCACAGTACAGGTGCTCTCACTGAGAAGGCACAGTTTGGACTGTGGAACAACTAGCAGATCACCGCCTTGAAGGGGATCAGTAAAATTTCTATTCTAAATTTCACTGGAAGCCAGAGCATTGAGGCCAGGATAGGGGTGATGTGGTCACTCTGCCTGTTTAAAGATTACAAAGATTATACAGCCTGTCCTTCAACTTGGTGGTGGGTTCAACCCCTGTGTCAACAACTATCCACCCTGAAACCAGAATGATCTTTTAAGTGACCTTGAGCCAGATAGTGAATCCTTATCAGCTCCGGGGTTTTGTTCTGTAGCTCACCCTGATCTCTGTCCTCCTTTGAGGGGGCAAGAGAAAAAAGAAAAGAGAGTAAAGATAAAGTAATGCATTATACTGACCTCATGCTGTCTGCGGAAGGCACGCAAGCCTTCCTCCTCCTCAGGTATGACCCCGTATTTCAGCACCCTCTCTGCCTCCGTCAGGCGCTCCATGAAGGAGTGGACGAGACCGTCAAACTTTTCAGCCTGGAGAGCGCAAAGTGGATTTATATATCGACTTTTATTAATAATCAGATATCCAGCAGTCAATCTCATCCACTGCCGATATCATGGAGGTTTCTCCCTGACCACAGCTTGAATATGTTTTTATTTAATGTGGGTTACCAGAGAAATCATTCCAGTGTGGTATGGGAATATTTTACTCAACAGCTTCAGATGGCAGTATGCAAACCTGCAATGAAACCTGCCTGAAGGAGCTGCCAAGGCCAAGGAAACCTGCCTGAAGGAGCTGCCAATCTAAAAACATTTCATTAGTATGGGTGTCAATGGAGAGTGTCCCATGATATAAATGCTTTTTTCAGAGCCTTTTCCACCCTGACAAGAATGAAATTCTTGAATACATTTTTTTGGCATGAAAAAGGTCAAATTCAAAGCTGTTTAAAAACTCAAATCAGTCTAACCCTAATAATAATGGAAATTTAAATTTACACCTATAGCTCATAACAGGTAAATGCCACTTGCAGATGAAAAATGAAATGAAAAATGTATTTTGTCAAGATTTTTTAGTCCAATAGGTGTGAGAAGTACCTGCTGAAGCGCAGCCTCCAGCCGGTCCTGCTTGGTGACTGACAGTTTACACACAGCCTCCCAGCGACCCTCTAGCTCATCCATCTGCTCCTGCAGCCAGTGGGCATCAGCTGTGCTGCTCCTGGTCAGATCCCTTACTGAGCGCTTCAGTGTCCTAATGCACCCGGCTCGCTTCCCCAACTCCTTTTGGAAAGCCTGAGAGAAAAAGAATATACTGAGAACAGTCTTCCATTTTCCTACAGTGAAGACCATTATGAAGAAATACTATACTAAACAAATTGTGCTACATGCAGCATTTTAACATCGAACCCTAACCCTGATCATTACCACATTAATTTTAGACATTAGTATAACTACCATAAACAAATGAGACCTTTGGTGAGAAGATTGGCAGCCTAGCATTTTACTTTGTGTGCCACTGAGTCGGACTGGAAATTGCAAATTGCAAATGGAGCTAAAGCTTTCAGAGTTTCTGGCAATGGCAGATGGTGTAAGGAGTGAAAGGCTGATGGAAAAATCACTTCCAACATGTTTCTCCTCTTCAGAAAAGACAAAGACAAAACAAATGCACACTAGAGCAACACTAGGAAGGGGGAGGGGGGACAAGTAGCAACATCCTGATTGTGACTGAAAGAGTTTATAGGAAATGTGGTCTCGAGTTTTGAGAAACACTATCACTAACAATACCACTGGTGTGAGATACAGGCTATCAATTGTCTCAATCATGGTCTCATTTGTTTACAGAAATAATATCAAGGTATGACAGTTAACTTGCTAATGATATAGTGATGTTTAAAAATGCTAAATGTAGCACCTTTAAATCTAATAGTAGCATAGATCCTACATTTTCATATAGATGTTAACTTTTTAGATATTGTGAATTATCAGCGAAACACATGCAAATTCATAATGGGTGGTGCACCTTGTGTTTGTCTATCAGATTGTTGACCATATCTTTGTCCCCACCAACAGGAACGTCTTCAGCTAGCTGGGGCTCTGCTCTATACAGCCAGTCATTTAATGCCTGGAGAGCATCAGTGAATCTGCCTGAAAACAGCAGTGCCTCCTCCAGTTTATGTTGCCTGAGAGAAGAAAATCAGATTGGTTAAATTGTCTTCATTACTTTGGCAAACAATATCATGAGTTTTGCCTTTGGATGTCCACCTACTGTAATGGATTTCTATACCTTTCCATAGACTTCCCACTGATGGTATCCCATGCGTCTTTGAGCTCAGCCAGCAGGTTTTCCAGGTGCTGTCTGTCTTGGCTGGTTTGAGCTCTCTCATGGAGGTTGCGACCATTCTTCAGTGTGGCCTCGTACATGGGCCTCTTCGACCTCAGGAGTTTCTGGAACTCCTAAATGCAAAATAAGTGACTTATCAATAAAGGCACTCTCATAAACATACAGCATATAACCAAGGGCGATCCATTTTAATGTCTACTGCACCTTCTGTTCAGTCAGTTGCTGTTTGATTTCCTCATGGGACACAGCGATCTCTTTGTGTGTGTCTAAGGTTTGTTCTACCTCAGTCATCCAGTCCAATAGTAGACGCCAAGATTCACTGAACTGAAATATGAGAAAATAAGACCTCATTTTATTCAGAAGTTTACATTTAGACCAAGGAAGCTTTCAATTTGCTGTAAATTTGAATAAAGTTGTATCCATACCTGTCTGGCATTCTTCTTGACCTCCTCCAGTGTCCTGCCTCTCTCTGCAGCGCGCTGCTGTAGCTTCTTGTAGCGGTCCTGGACGGTCATGATTAGGTTCTGAATCACATCGCAGTCTTCCTTCCTGCTCAGTTCTGTCAGCCTGGAGCCCGTATTCTCCACTGTGGTCTTCTTCTCACTATAACAGTTCACCTCATTCACCAGCGTCTGTACAAATGAAAGTATTTCACATACCAAAAAGTCTAAATGTATGCAAATCTGGATCTGAGGCAAACAGACAGAAAGACGTGTGCAGGCTGGACAAAGACCTACCCTGTGATCCTGCAGCTGAGTACAAACTGTATCCAGAACAAAGCTGGGAGCAGGGAGAAGCCCAATGGACTCTTCACACTTGGCCATCTTAGTAAGCAGTTCCTGGACGTTACTGTGGAACTCCTTGGCTAGACTCAATCCTTCTGTAAGCTTTGCCTGAGGGGACAGAAAGACTTCTAAGCATGGCACTTTGATATGATGTAGTCCTGATAAAGTTGCATGTTGGTACCGACAACAAAGCTAAAAGAGGTAATATACATGATGACTTTGAAGAGTTCAACTACCTTGCGCTCCTGGACTTTGCTGTAAACAGATGCCCATTTCTGTTCGAGAATGCACAGGCTGTGTTCGGTGCTGGATCCTCGAGCAACACTGCTGCTCTCCAGCATCCTGTGAATGGCATTCTTCACATCTGTGTAGGTATGAAGCTTTGACTCCATCTCATTGCATAATTCCTGTCATGGGGGCGGGGAAGAACAATCAAGTTTATACTTTATTAGGGGAGAAATTATAGCTTTTGTGGGGAAACAATTTTTCTTTTTATAAAAGTGTCTCAGGTACTGTGTTGCTGGTAACTGAAGTTTGAAGACAGACACTAAAGATACCAATCTATGTCCCTTAAAAAATCTATTGTCTGTATTTTGGATTTATAGTGTTTAAGGGCTGGTTGGTCTCACCAGGTGTACGTTGAGCCTCTCATTGGCAGAGTCAGGCATCCCCCACATGGTCTTGGAGGAGGACAGTCTCATGTCTGTGTTCTCCAGCCACTGCAGAAGATCCTGAATCTCCATCGTAACATCTTGCACCTGTGGTTAAAATAACGCATCAGTCAAGACTAAGGAACTAATATAATTAAATATAATGAAAAATCTGCTAGGTTGACAGTTCACTAAAACCTAGGGTATGGCAAAAGTCCCTGCATCTAACATCATTTTCCACCAAAACTTGTATTATCTAAATTTCTAGGGACAGGTGATTGACTGACAAGATATTATTTGGTCAATGTGATACATTTTTAGATGACCAAATTATTATCTTGGAGGTAACATTGGTCCTGAATGCTCCCCTTCCCTTTTGATATTGCTTCCAAATAAATTGCTTTTGCTTGATCTTTTCCCTCCATTATAATGATAAAAACTTTGAGATCACATTTGGACTCGCTTTACACCCTTGTACGTTGATGTTTCCCATCAGACTATACTTCTTTTGGTTCCCATTCAAACAATGACCACAAGAGGGCACCATGGCACACTGATAATGAGACCCAACGTGAAATATTACAATATTATAGTAGCACTGTAATATACTGTATAACAATATATATAACTACTGATTTAAACTAGTGTGTCATTTATATACTGTAATACAAGGATGACCGTCCATATTTCTTTCTCTTTTCACCTGACTGAGGTTGTTCTCCAGCTCCAGCTGCCTGCGTTCGGTCTCACAGCGGACAAACTCCCAGCGCTCATTGAGTTGCTCCAGCCGAGGCTGCAGGCCATGGGGGCTGTCCCCGGACCCGACCTCCAGCAAGCCCCTTCCAGCCAGGTTCAGAGACTCCACTGTACGCACATGCGACATGACGTCATTACGTAAGACCTTTGGGGTGGAGAGCACAGCAGAGATTCATTGTGGCATCAGCATCAGATTCAAGTATTTGATTCAGTGTTGCTTGAAGGGGTGAGGAATGGAGTGTCTTTTCTGCTCTTTTTGTGTCTCAGTCAGGACAAGGTTACTCACTGTTGGCAGATATTCTTCTTATTCTCAGCACTACACACAAGCTGTACTGATGTGTCATGAATTATGTTATCCAGAGAACAGCAACATTTTACCATCCTCTTGTGTCAGAAGAGAGACATATACACCTGTTCTTATCCATATCTGCATCCTGATTTAGTGAACAATAGGCTTTATAGAGTTAAAACTGTTTGCCTCCCTAATCTATGGCCCTCTTCGGTAAGTCAGCATTAGTCAGATTCATTATATATTCCAGGCAAACTCAGTAAATTGTCTTTCACTTTGGAGATTCATACTACACATGATAAAACTCTCCCATCGAGCTGCTGTCTGTCTCTCTCTGAGGCCTTCAGGGTCACACCTAAGAGCCTACTTCTGATTCTACAGCCTTATATTAATAATGGAATCTTTTGCAAGCAGGGGTGAAGTGTTAATTGTTGTATGCTAATACAATTAGCCCACCGCTAACCTTGTGTTTGGCCAGCTCTATCTCACAGGCCTGCAGGTCAATGCTGATTGGCTGGCTGCCCTGCAGTTGTTCAGCGGTCCGGGAAAGCCATGTGTGCAGCTCATCCAGCGTGTTTTGGAACTGACCCAGACCCAGCAGAGCACACTCCAGTTGATGCTGCAAAAATAATGTGTAAATTAGTTAATAGAGGGCTTTCAGGTGATGTAACATGCCCTGTGGCGGCCATATTGGCGGTCCTCAGCTCTCTGCAAAAACGGCTGATTGTATTGTATTGACTTGTAGAACATGTCTCAACAATATCAAGTCGACATGGTAAATTTCTGTTCTGGTGTTAACTAAAAATATGTGATTTATTTTGTGGTTAGCAGCTAGTTAGCTATAGTATCTGGTGAGCTGATAATGACTGTCTTGGTTAACACTCTGATTTGCAATAGCATTGCATCATGTGTAATAGTGGATAGTATGTTAGTTGCTTTGCTAAATTAGCTTGCTGGCTAGGTAGCTAGCTAACAAAGACAGAATACATCCCGCTCCATACTCTCACCTGTCTGCTGACGGTCTCTGACTCCAGGCTGTCCCAGCGCTGTCTGAAGTCACACAGCGGAGACACTGAGCCTGGACGCTCCGAGCCTGGAGACAGCCGGCACACAAAGCGATGGTTCAGGCTCTCTATCTCTATCTTTTTCTGGTAGAGTTCTCGCTTAAACTCCTGGAGGAAAGAATATAGAGTGAATATTTTTTTAGAATCACTTTCATCTGACCATTTTCTGATATGATACAACATATGATACAAATATTCTAAAGCGCTGTCTTGAGTATTGTACGGTAGTATTACAACGCACTTGGATAATTTAAATTGGTCTCTGTGCTGGTTGTGGGTGTACTTCAGAGTATGAACTCACCTTGAGATCACATAACTGCTCTTTGACTGACTCCAGGTCAGTTCCCACCATGAACTCTTCAGTAGACCTCAGCTCAGCTGACTTCAACCACTCAAAAAGACCCTATTGGCAAAAAAAAAAAAGAGAAAAAAGAGCATTCATAAAAGCATAATAAATTGTATACTGTGTGCATTCACTGTTTGATCCACTCAGCTCAAATGTTATGTAATTGTAACATTGAAGAAACTTTTGTTCCAAACAGCCAAACATGCAACCCTGCTGACCCATGCAACCTTGCTGACGGCTGGATACATTTCATCTAGTTTTCTATTGATACTGTCTCACACAGTTAACACTATTAAGCTCATTTGTTTCCCATTGGCAGAAGACTACATATTCAGTCAGTCACACATCAGCAAAGCTGCAGGGAGTGAGAGTCTGTTCTCTGCCAGTGCAAAGTGATAAAAGACTAGCCTTGTCTTTGGCAGAATGCCACAACACTACTGGAGTCAGACAATACTGGCCAAACTGTCCAGACTGATCTGGTTATGACACTGAAAATGCAGTATATTGGTCACTCCACTGACTAAGTTCACATGCATAAATGCCTATTGGAGACCTTCTTCTTGTGGTCAGATACACATTTGCACACCTAGCATATACATATGCACAAACACACACACACACACAAACACACACACATACCTGCATAGTGTCCTGATAATGTAGGGCCATCTGCAAGGACTCCTCCAGCTTTTTGTGACATTCGTTCCAGAGTTTGCTCAAGTTGTTCCATGTGCAATAGAGCTTTAAGACAGGATATGATAGGGTTAAGTATGTGATAACAAAGTAATAATAATAATGATAATAAAGTATATGATAACCTAGCTAACTAAAAATGACTCCATTTAAATCTGGTTTCAGAGCTAACCTCATCTAAGCTCTTTGTGACATCTGGTTTGTCTGTGTCCCCACATGCTGACATCAGGTCCATTCCCAGAATGCCAAGGGTGTCCAGATCTCCTTGCAGACTGTCAATGTCCTCCCTGAGAGTCTGTAAGGTGACAGAAAGAAACAGGTTATATTGTGTCAGGGTGAACTATTATGATCTGGGAACAAGGATGTGTCACCCATGTTGCATATTAGAAACACATGTCTGTATAGTCCTTTAAGCGCCTCCACACCAACCTGCATGGTCTCCAGGCTCTGGCGGATGGTTTCAGAGTCAGTCCGACTGGCGTTGAGATCCAAAACTGCCTGCTGAGCATCATTGAGTGCCGCCGTGACATCGCTGACATCGCTCCAGAACTTGAGGGCAAGATCCAGGAGTTTGAGCAGCCAGCTTTCCCTTTCCTGGGCCTGAGTGTTGGTCTCGTCCCACAGCTGGGAGAGACTGACCACTCGCTCCTGAATGGCTGGACGGGTAAAAAAAAAGATGGTTTCCGCAGTATTGCTGAGAATCTGCCATTTTACAGTAAAGGCCTCTACATTTCATTTTACATTGTTCGCCACTGGGTCGGTTTTGCCAAGAAATCTACTGGATTTCTTTACGGCACAAAACAGGAAGAGGGCGCTGTTCTTCCATCTCATAGATAGATCACATTCCCCAAAAGAAAACAATAACTATGATATCTTTACTATAAGAATGAAAAAAGTCCAGTATCTGAGTTTACCTGTGCCAATGGAGCCATCACCAGCTGCCTGTGTGTTAGCTAGCAGCTCGTCTGCCTGTGTCTTGACACTGCCGAGGCCCAGCTCCAGCTTGGAGAGCTCGGCTAAGGAGTGCTTGTTGTCCTGCAGCTGCTCCTGGATCCTTGGGGTGAGGCCTTGAAGGGAAGTGGGACTCTGTATGCGACTGCACAGGCGGTCCAGACTCTCTCTGATAAGGGTCATCCTCTCATTCAGCTACAGACACAAAAGATTACATGAAGTAGTGTGTGTGTGCTAAGGTCAAGCCCTAGGGTGTGTTTGTCTTTGCTCATTTGTGTTCACCTCGTGTTGTGTACTTGGCTGTAACAAGCAAACAACCCTTGAGTTTATAGAGGGCTCTTCATAACTTTTTCATGCATTATCTAAGCTTTATTACCTGTGTGTATCGAGGCAGGGACTCCTCAAGTAGATTGGCAGTCTCTCTGACCCGGTCTCTGATGGCTCTATGCTGCTCCTCTGCCTCTTTGGCCTTTCGGCAGAACTCGTCCCCCTGACTGGGATTTAGTTCTGACAGGCGTTTGGCCAGAGCACACAACCGTGCAATCAGAGGTCTGTGTTCTGCTATAGACTCCCTGAGACCCTTGGGGAAGGAGATGGGAAAGGAAGGGATTAATAATAACATGGATAGTAGAGTTTTTGCACACATAAAAACAAGACTATGTGTCTAACAGTCCAGCGACGTTGCATTTTGTGGAAGCGTCTCTGCCGGGAATTGAACTTGGGTCTCCCACTGCAGTCTAACTCCCTGCGGGCCATGTGACCCATAAAGTGGTGAACAGAGCGACCGACCGACAGACAATACCATCCATAGAGCTCCTGCTGTTGCGGGGCTAAAAATCTTGAATGGCTAGTGTATCTCCGTTTGAGAATTTGCAGGAACTAGTGAGACCACATGGTGTACAAAGTGAGAAAGAAAAATGCAGTTTGATCCCTGAAATGGTAAAGTTGAAAGAGTCACATTGTCTCAGTTTTCATTAAATACCTGACAAAACAGTAACCCTGTCAGGAAGTAGATTACATGAATGAACTGAACTGTACTTGAACAGAACAGATCTTGTACCCAGAGGAACAGCATGGTGGTAGGCTCTGAAGTATAAAAGGACTTCATTGTTGAATTGGATAAAAAGGGATTAAAAAAAAGCCAAAAGTTGGCACTCCATGTGAGGAGACAGGTCTCCTGTACCTGTAAGAGGTCCTGTTGTTCCCGAAAGGCCTCATAGCTAATGGTGCTCAGGGAAAGCTGGCCAATGAGGGTTTGGGTTTCTTCTAGCCATGGTGACACCTCAGCGAGGCCCTCTGAGAACTGGAGAAGAAGCGACTGAGCATGCTCAAGCTGCAGGACCACATGGGAATTGGTGGCTGACGTGGTGTTGCATTGCTCCTGTAAGGCCTCTAATGGGGTCTGCATGGAGAGATGACAGTAAAATCAACACCAGTGAAATTTGAACTAGTTAAATTTAAATTTATTGACATTATCAATAGAATGGTCTTTATGAAATATGTATGAAACTAGTGTTTAGTGTACCTGCAGATCACCTGCTTCTACTTCATCACTGTATGTCAGCAAGATTTCAGCAATCTTCACCATCTTTTCAATGTTGAACCTGTGCTGGAGAATCTCCACAGCCAAAATCTATTCAGGAGATAAGAATAGATCAAAATGAATTCACAAATTAAACAAACTCATTTTCATGTTGTTCCAAAATGATTCATAAATTATTCAACTTTATGCCTCACAAATCAAAGATGACACAGATCATACACATATTGACTTTGAGTGGGAAAGTGGGAAAAATGTTTTTTCTCATAACGTCCTGACCTTCTGCTCATACAGGTGTTCTGATATGAGCTCTGGGTCCAGAGTAATGGCTTTCAGCTTTTCAAGACTCAGCGCTGTGTCTCTGAACCAAGCCATCTCTTTCACCACTGCCTGTTCCAGCTGATAAAAATAAACACACACACATACACATGATCATTTAAATCGACAGAATCTAACACAGAAATTATTTATTTATGATTATTCAGTTCTGTTCACATGGTAAAGTTGCATGTTTAAAAACACAATCTGCTGTTCACGGCCACAGATAAGTTTATTTTAGTAAAGGTAGGCACATTACCCTCTGTCTCTCAGCAGCACATAATACTGCATCTCCAGCATGTGTCTGTGCCCCAGCAGCCCCCAGCAGCTCTCTCTCTATGCGGCCCAGCCACAGGTGGAGGTCTTCCTGGCTGGAGGTGCAGCGGCTGGAGGCCTCCAGGGCCTGCTCCAGCCTCTGCAGCACGTCCAGGCTGCTCAGACTCAGCACAGAGCAACGGATACGCAGAGCATCCACCTTCTCCTGCACCTGCTGGGCCTCCTCCTCTGAAACAGGTCCACAGTGCCATGAAATATTAGTCTGGAGGCTATTAATACTGAGCAAATTATCTCTTTTATTAAATCAGATATCAGCCAGTCAGTGTCATCCATCTTCGATATAATGGATATGATGCATGGTGTTTGTTTGATGATGTTTGTTTGACTACATATTCAATGCAGAATTGATCATTGCTATACTGGCGGTCTATGGGAAACCCTTAACCTGAAGTGATTCTAATGTGTGACATTTTGATCAGATTCCACACAAGTAAGTCTGCATGAATATGTATTAATGTTATTAGAATTATTAGGGGTGTCAATAGTTTTAGTGTCCCATGGTCTAAATTTCTGCTATTGGCAGTCTTCAAAAAAACATATGCTTCCAACCTTAATATCCATACTGTGCTCTCTGGGAAAAGGTACATAGTAATATTATACAGTAGATGTTACCTGAAATTGCCTCCATGAGATCATGACCTGATTGCTGTACTTTCCCAAGCTGAGCAGTTTTGACTTTAATCTCTTCGACAACAGCCTGAAACATAAGACAAAAATGAATCAGAATTTTAATTCTTTACTCATTCAGCACAAAGCATTTTTAGTGCATATCGTACATACAGTTGAATCATACATGATAGCATTCCAACCTTGGCCCGGTCTGTAGCCTCAGGGAGATGCAGCATCACTCGCTCTGCGTTTCGCAGCTCCGCTAGACCTTGTTCCACTGATATCAGCCATTGCTGCAGGCTATCTACCCCTTCCTGGAAGAGCTGGGCCCTGGGCAGAATGAGCTCCAGACTCGCCCGCCTGCCAACAACATCCACAGCAAGCATGTAATTACCATTTACAAGCTCATACAGTTTTAATCAAACAGGCCTTCATCATAAAAACATAATAAACCCCATCACACACACTAAAAATCAACTTCATGGACCTCCACTCATTATGAACATTCAAAGTAATCGATGAAATACAATTTATAACTCTCTGCACTAATTTTAACCAATCACTGAATAAAACTGTGGTAGGCCTTGGCAGTGAAAGTGTGGCATTGCCAGTGAAATTGTTGACCTTTGCTCTGCCTCCAGCAGTAAGGCCTCCCACTTCTGTCTGAGGGTGGAGAGCTTGACCTTTGCCTGCTCCCCCTCCTCCCCTGGGTGGGCCTCTGCCAGCCGAGGGCCTTCCAGCATCATTGTCTCCATACTCCGCCTCCGGTCTGCTAAGAGGCGCTGCAGGAGCTGTGAGGTAACAAAAAGCACTCATCTAAAGCCATGCTTGGTAATGTAATCTTCATTAATATCAAAAAGGTTCACAGATATCAAGTCTGACGTAGGCCTACAGTGCTTTACACCTATTTAAGAAAGACAAAAATTTCAACAAAAAGGAATCCATATGAGACACAGTCACAGTTTTAACTCTATTAAGTCAGAGACAACTTTCAGTTCTCATTGCCTTATATTTGCCTTATATTTGAGGTCTAATTTCAGAGAAATGTCATTGCTTGCAGGGAGAATTAACACTTATCTACGCCCTATATTCTTGTTTTTCTGCCTTTGTGTCAGTGCGGAGGAAGCCCTATCTCATGTGTCAAGCGTACATTGTTAAGAATGAGGCAGGTTTCACCTCATCCAGAGAGCTCACAATGAGTGCTGTTTACATCTGAAATGTGAGAGACTTCTCTGCTCTTTTCATACCCTCAGGAAATGTTCACAAAGACATACAGAAGCTCATTGTGGCCATGAGCGTCACCTATTCACTACTGAATACAGTGGAGTTTATATCATAAAGGGAGCACTTGAGCATTTTCTGTGACCTAAGCATAATTTTCTATAGGTACGTCTTCCGGGTGTGTCTCTCCTGCGATACATTTAATATTTCAAAAGACCTTTTTTTGGAACAACTGAAGAATTGAGGTGATGATGTGCTGGTGATAACACACCTTTTGTTCTTGTAGCTGTGCTTTCACCACTTTGACCTCTGAGGATGGGGGTTTCTGATTGGCTGTGAGTTCCTCTATCTCACCGACCCAAGTGAGCAACGCCTCCAGGTTCTGGAGAAATGTCTCAGAATCTGTAGACTTGTCCCTCAGTGTCAATGCAGATCTCGTTCCCTTGGTAAGGAGAAAGAAAATGACACAAGATAAAAGCTACAGTATGACTGCATGGAAACAGGGGTATAAATTCAGGTGATGATGAACATGATGAGCTTGCATAGAAACAAGGAGACGACAAATAACGTTAGGTCAAGAAGGGCTTAAAAGGGCAAAACATACCCTCCACCTATCCAGGCTGGAATCTTGGTCTGAGCTAGAGTGCCCATCACTCTGGAGCTGTAAAATAAAAACAGCTGGTTCGCACATTGCACCAATTTACAATATTGCCTTTTTAAGTGGCCATATAGACAAAACAACATTGCTATTAAAGAAAGTGAATAGGTTGACAATGTTAAGCTCAGATGATCAAAGAAAGAATGAAATGGACAGAAAGAAGAGATTTGATTTGGTTGGAAGTTGGTGTTGTTTTTTTTGACCTCAGCGAGTTCCTCAGCAACTCCATTCAGGACCCTGACAGTTCTGGTGACTATGGGGTCCCCTCCTTTTTCTCCATGCGGATACTCTGTCACCTCCACGATTTCCGTCACAATCGTCTCCGTCACCTCCGTCACCTCTGTAACCTCGCGGGATGCCAGGGTCTTCCAAGACCAGGGGCTTCCTTCTCTCGAGTCCCTCCTCTGGAAGCTGGCCCTTCTCTCCGCAGAGCCCTTATCAGAGTGTGCCAGGGGGGATCTGCCAAACTCCGGCGGCACTGTCCTCCTTGTTAGTGTCCCATTTCGGGATGTTTTTATTGGGGAAGGGGTGCTGTGCCATGCGTTATCCAGAGTACTGGTGCTTCTGATTGTAGGGGCAGGGGAGCTGCGGAGGGGTTTGTCCGAGATGGGAGTACGAACTGCCTCCTCCCTCTCTTCATCTATCTCCTGTGCCTCCTCTGTCTCCACCTCTCTCTCCTTGTTGGCATCCTCGTCGGCTTTGTCTCTGACCGCCTCTTCCCTTTTGGCCTCCCCATGATGCTCCGGGGGCTGCCACTCCCTTCGTCGTTGGTAGCACTCCTTCAGGAAGTCCTCATCTGACCTCACATGCTTGGACTTCTGGCCCAAGCAGCTGGGACGGCTGATGAGGTTACCCATAATCCTTCAGCCCAGAGGCTAGTGAGGTAATAGGTGAGGAAAGGCCCCTTGGCCATGCATGCAGAAGATCCTTCAGCTGCCTAGAATAAGACAAGGCTCTGGATCATCATGCAGTGTAAAATTGTTTCATGTGTAAATTAACAAAATAGATACCGGCATTGTTCTTTGTTTTCTAACAGCATAACTTTCACACTTTAAATTCACTCAGTACGGCCACAGCTTACAGCTACAGAAGATCGATAATGCGGAAAAATGAAACCAATCTCTTGTTTAAATAGCGCCACATCCTTTATTTGCTAATCATCTGCACTAATGTTGCCCTTTCCTTGGCACTGAAAGGCCAGGGGGGACTACAACAGAGACTACACTTGGCCAGGATATTCCCTGTCCCTTTGTCCTGCTTAAGACCACATGCACAGATGCTCCCCTCTATCTCAGATCACAAACTGAAATATTCCGGGTATAGAAATCTATCTGACAGGCTTTGTCGAGGATCCCACTGTTGAGCCTGGCACCCACAAACTGTGGCACCCAGCCAGCTCTGTCTCTAACTCAGCCTGGATCAGTCCTGGGAAACCCGTTAAGGATCTGATCAAATATGACAGCCATAAAAATGCCGACATCGCCTCATTTCTCTGCGCTGCCGGTGGGAGGGGGGGGGGTAAGAAAGCAGAGTGGCATGTGGACCGTGAGGTGGTAGTTGAGAAAAGACCATGTAGAACAATGTAAGACCAATGTTGTTAGTTATAAATGTTCTGTTTCATATCTCCTCCATTACCAACAATCACAAGGTAGCATCATGTAGTAGAGGGTAAACTCAGTTATTGTCAGTTGACCCATCTTTTTATTTGCAAAATAGTTTTTAGCCATATTCTGAGATTTATGTAGATCTTTAGGATATAAATAGTATATATTATAGTAAGTAGTATCAAAATGACATAAGTTAAATGTGGATTTTAAGGGGGAAAAAATAGAAATTAATGCTTGTCTGAGAATATAATTGATTTTGTTTATAATGGTCCTATAATGATCACCAACTGGAGGTCATAGTTTATGAATCTTTTTTTTTTTTTTTATCATTTCATCACTGAGTAGCAGTTAGGGGTTTTAAGAATTCAGCAATGAAAAAACAAAATTTATACTGAATATTTAGCTCATAGGAGTCTTATAAAAAACACTACTGACAGTCACAGTTTCAAACTGTGTCAGCTGTCTGCCTGTGCCTCAGCTCAGTGCCTTCATTGTTTTGACAGAAGGGTTAAAGGTGAGTGTAATTATCTTGGTCTAGGGGAGCTGAGGTGAGCCCATCAGGAGATTGCAGGGAGGGTTCCTGTTGAGGCCGAGTCCTCCCTCTGATGCTGGGCTGGATTAGTCCATTCAGACTCACACAGGTCACCGCAGGTCATGCCTGGTCACTACAGATCTGTGGGGGGGTAATGTGGGTCATCGAAGGGGAAATTGGGAAGTTGGCTCTTGAGCTACTGAGAGGGTTTTTTTCTAGTGCGACAGAGCAGGAGAAGGTAGATTTACAGTGATGTATTTGTATGTGTTGCTCATTGTTTTCAGTTACAATGGACATACAGTAGTGTAGTGACAGGTTACGCTCATGCTGCAGACAGCCAAAATTATGCTGCATGGATAACTAAAGCCTTTAATCTTTGCCAGAGGTTAGACACAAAGAAAGTCTGCAGCCGAGCAGACACATTGTGCTGCCGTCAGCAGTTTCCATCCCATATTGCTATCAAATCTCATCTGTGTGTCTCACATCTATGAAACCAATTAGAACCAAGATATATCACAATCTTTAACTAAATGAGGGTCTAAAAAATGACCTAGTTTGATTAGATGCTTCCATGTGCATTAGGCTAGTAATTACCTTCATCAGGCATGGCTCTGCAGAGCAGATGATGCAGTCATGGGATCCACAGGGAGTACACAGTCAGATCAGAGAGTGGTGCCCAGACAAAGCCCCAGCCCCAAGATCAATGATTACCCAGTTAGCTCAGATCACTGCCCAGCGGTCTCCTGAGTAGGGCAGAGAGAGTGTCTGTGGCTGTGTCCACATGGGTTAACAATTCAAGACCAAGGGTGTGCCGTGTCTGGTTACTGCACCTCATGTGTGGTCGTTTACTAAATTACATGGTTGCTAATACAATGATCTTACAGCACTGTAGGTGGGGACAAGCTGACGAGCTTCATTAGAGTGCACATGCATCCATCTAACACAAATGTGCAAATACAACGCAAATATTTTTTAAAATTATGGTAACCAGCCTTGGCCAATTAGACACATTAATGCACCATACACTTTAAAGAAGGTGATTGAGTAATTTCTTATAGTCAGCTCTCTTCCCTTACTTCAAGGAATACAACAATGCCGTGACCTACATTATTCTACAACCAAAACAAACCAGAAAAACCCTCTTTACATTAATCAAACCTTTATCTGGTATGCATGCTCTCTGTATGTTGAGACTAGAGCAAAACAGGGAGCCAGACAACCAATCCTCCATTTATCCCATATCGCAGATGACCCAGCCATCCCACCACTTAACCTGTTTTGAAATGGCCCTTGATTCAGCCCAGCCCTTTCTCTGCTTTCAGCAGTGATTTATGATACATGACTGCAGTCCATTTCCTGATGAATTAAATTACAGTCATCCTATAGGGGCTTCTCTGGTATGTTAAGAGATATGAAACACAAAAAATCCTAGTTTTTGTCTGGGGAAAGCAAATATTTCCATTCCATACATTGTATTCATTGTGTCATTGTATTTGTATCTAATGCTGTAATTATGAGAGTGTAAGCATATGTATATTCATGTAAACACAGCCTGTTTTGAGCAACACCTCACGCACCAACATACTGTACAAAAGACTGAGCTTATGTTTTGCTTCTATTGACCCATTTACGACACAAGAAGCATTACATAGACGGGTTCGTAATTAGCAGCTGAACAATAATCATCAATCACAACAGTAGAGACCCATATTGTTGCGTCAGTCTCCATTCATGGAGGTCCTGGAGTAGTAATCATGGTAGTGGTCCCTAATCAAGGATGGCAGCTGTGCATTCACCCATGAGACTCATAACATCTTAGGGTGGATATCGAACAAGGTCATACGTTCATTTCAATCAGACTCCTTTAAGCATGCAACAAATAACCATATTGTATAAAATCAAACTTCGGCATGGTTTTAGCAAAATGAATAGTTACTGAATAGGGCCATGCCCATTGAAGTATTTTAAAATGTTGGTCAGAATTATACACCACTGTGCAGCACATGATGATTCCATTACCACTAAAATGTAATAAATGTAATCTGTAAACTAGACATCACAAAATATATATATGTTGCTGCTCACATTCTCAGGATTATATCATGTCCAATTTTCGTTACTTAATTTCTACCAAATAACATCCATTTCTAAAAGTATCACATTTTATCAGGTCTAAGCAATATGTGCTGGGACACGGCTTACACAGCACAAAACCTATTGAACTGAAGACAATATACTTACAACAGGGTGATCCATTCACACTGATGTAGTTTCTACTGGAATATCTCATTGCCCATAGTGCTGTCCCTTTGGCTTTAGTTAAGACCAGTGAAGAAAATCGCTCAGTCACAACCCATACATTGTCACATGGCTTTATGCTTCAATCACTGGCCAGCAAACTCCAAAACCAAACTCTCTTAAGCCAATCCTGGCCTACTGGCAGTTTTGGCGGTTTGAGCTTATGTGATGCGTACTTACCCTGAAGCAGAGTTGGGAACAACGGCAGGAGTAAAGGAATTCAACTAGTCCTCAATCACCATTCAAAAAGGAGAGAGGCAGAGAGAAAAAAAAATCCAGCTTTGTTTGAGCATCCTTTGAACGGCCTCCCAGTTCCAACATCCCAGAGTGAAGCCTCCTCACACACACTTGCGCGTACTCCCTCCAACACACACTCAATCAAGTCCACTCATTCACACATGCTCACATACAAACACACTTTCTTAACACGCTCACGCATGCCCTGATAACTCATGCTTTTCCGTTGCCCACAGCCACAGGCAAACAATGTCTTCCTCTCCCCTCACGCTGCACCCCTCCCCTCCCCTCACTTCACTTCTCCTCCCACCAGCTCTGCTCCTCTCCCTTTCTCCTTTGTTGTGGGAGCTGCGATAGAGGAATTCCTTCCTTGTTAACGCCGCCAATGGGATAGTGCGCCCAGATGGAGACAATGTATTCCAACGGCTCGGTTATACTCCCACAGTTCCCAGCCAAGAATAGTTTTCACATGGAGGTCAGATTGTGCCAGTTCCACATAACGGCAAGGCGGTGGCATTCTCCCCCAGGCAGCGCTGCTCAGGTTGCTCCTGTACCAGGCAGTTAGGCAGCAAAGTGCCCCCTTACCATCCCCACACTTTTTCTCTCACTCTCTTCCCCCTCTCATCCAACAAAGCCCCTCCTCTAGGTTTCCCCTTTTGCTCAGAAACTCCATGCCGCTGCTGCTGGTTGAAAAATGAGGGGGGGAGGCAAAAAAAAAAAGAGTTTTCTAAAGACCCCCGGGCCGCCCTCGAAACATTCACATGTTAAGTGACAGCTGCCTCTACCCCTTCCCTCTCTCGATGGCCAGGGAGAGCAGCGCAGGCCACAAAAGGAGGGACCCCCACCCACCCCTTCACCCAGTCCCACACCCACCCCAACCCCCTTGTCGTCCCCCTTCTCCATTCAGAGTCAGTGCAGCAGTCTCCACAGCAGCAACAAAGACGACTAATTACTGTAAAACATCTCAGATTACTTTTCAACTCACTTCCAGCCATTGCAACTCCGACCCATAAACAAAGAGCCCCGTAGCAAACACAAAACAGAGAGCGCTGGATAGATAATACAGTCTTTTCTCTGCCTCTAGCCTGGGAAAGCAAAGGAAGGACCCCTATGGTGAAATGCTATCATTCTTCCTTTCTGTAAGTCACAATATTTTGCCTTACCAATAAATCAAGCATATGCACACAAAGTTACAGTGGCATTTATTTGCATTTTTGGTGCTTGACCTAAATCATGTTGCCTTTTTCTGATAAATATGTTTCAGTTATAGCTTCAGATATGGAATATGGGTCACCATTAATTTTACCACACCAGTATTATTTCTTGGAAATGATGCACTAAGGTGTGGTGCACTAAAACCCAAGAGAAACAGGAGTACAGGTGACTATCTTACAGTCTTACTGTCTTACTGTGTTCATGCCACAGATCCAGATCAAACTAACTATAACCTGCCCTCTTTATTTCTTTGCTTCTCTGTCTCTCTCAAACCAACCAAATAATCAAACAAACAAACAATCAACCAATCAACTGACCCAGCAAATGTACGCTAGCATGTAGTCTCTCTCTCTCTCTCTCTCTCTCTCTCTCTCTCTCTCTCTCTCTTGCCAAGACACATACACATGCACACACATGCAGATACCCCGCCCCTCAGCCTCCTCCATAATCCACAAGGCCATTCATTTGAGTGTAAGGATTAGTCGGAGGAGAAAGTGGCAGGCGGAAGATGAACCACACTATTGACTCTTTCAATAAACAACCACATGCGATTCACATTATGATGCTCCAGAGTGTGGCTTTCACTCCTTGTTATTTTTTTTTAGTATTGACGTGCATATTGTGTGTCAGTAACGCGGGCTGGAATTGCTAGTTGCTCATTCCTACTGCTGGATATGAGTAGGAGGAATTTCCCAATGCCTTGTGCTTACAACCCACTGTATGTGCAAAGACGTCACTTCATAAAATATCATATAATCAATGCCACTCTCTCTAGTGTAAATTGCCTTCTGTTATATGTAGGTGGAAATGTCTTTGGACCTGTCAAAACAAACTCAGTCTATACAGTGTTAGATGTGTCTAGAGTCCAGCTCTGTTTGGTCTGACCCTCGGGGTTTGGGGTGTAAAACCAGTCACAAAGAGTTTAGTCCTGTTCATTCTGTAGGAGTTGGATGCAGGAGGTTTCTCTCAGCATTAAAGAGCTAAAGCTGCACTAGGAAACTTGACACGTTGGCGGCCCCAAATGGCAGCGAAAGGTAACTGTTTGAATTTCGAATAACTCATTACATTACATTACATCATGTCATTTAGAAGACGACTTACAATAAGTTGTCACTTTCTGTGTGTCAAGAAGATTTCCTGCCAGTAACCATACCCCACACCCAAATAATAATATTCATTAAATGCAATAATTTGGGAAAAAAGTGCTAATCTACATTGTCTCAATTAGTTAGGGATGGAATGCTGTTCTCAGTTGCAGCCTCACTTTGTGATTTAGGCTTATAAGACAGGTGTATTTTTACATAAAAGAATCTGGCCTAGTGCAGCTCTAAACTTGCAACAAGTCCATCATCCCATTCTATAAGCTAGAACGTTAACAGTACTGTCACTAAGTCACTTTGCAGTCCATATAACTATTCATCCAATAGCATTTCAGACCTCCCTCAATGAATGAGCAGCAAAGACTCTGTTGATGGTGAAAACAGCCTGTTAAATCTGCTTTGAACCTGCTTCAGGTTTTCAGAGCTACACAGTGCTTACTTTACTGCCCCATTTCTGACCCCCCGCCCCCCTCCTGCCTAAATGTATGCAAAGGAGAATAAAAAACAAAAGCAGAGGAAAAAAAGAAAACTGAAAATGCCTGTCACCCTGGCTGCACAGAGAGAGAGTGAATTGAATAGAATGACCCCCGTGGGGTCAAGTTATTTAACCCCTGAGTACTCCAGTGCTGATGCAAGGGTTCCCTGTCTGTCTTAAATTATACCACACAAGACGGCCTATACTTTACAGATCTAAGGTAAAGGGCAGCATACATTACAGACACCTTCAGCTGACTAGAGACAGCACAATTTAGCTGTAAAAGATGTACAAAATCACAGATAGCTGTTTGTTTGGGCCAGTTTGAGAACTAATGTCTTCAGCTCTTTAATGAGCAAGCAAGTGCCCACATACCCCAGTCCTCCTCTCTTTCTCTGAGAGGAGCTGGCAGTGATGAGTCACCGCTTTGCCAGGAAAGCATTGTTGTTAAACCATGACACCTGATCCTGGCTTTCAACATGCTCCAACCCTCTCTGTACTAATTAAATCGTTTCGCCAAAACCCCTCTGTCCTCTCCATTTCACAGTAAGCACACACAGGGCCTGTGCACGATTCTCAAAAAGGCTAGAGCTGATGTAGTTGAAGAGCCACTGGCACACTGATTGGGTCTGAGCAATGCAGTGATGCAATATGCTGATCCTGGTGGCAGGCTTGGTAGCTGGTGAAATCAATTAATCTCTGTGTAGTTTATCACCTTCTTCACTTCAGTAGCCCTCATTATCCTTCCCAAACGCATGCAGGAATGGAGCGGACACAGGTTGGGAGATGGGATAAAGCGAGTTTCCAGATGAACATGATTCCAAATTAGCTGCAAATGGGAGCCTAAATTTGATCACAGATCCCATGTGCCAGAGGAGCTGAGAAAATAGATTAATCTTACGGGCTTGTTTTCCCCTCCTCCGCCATCTCATCCTCTCTCTTCTGCCTTCAAATTAAATAAGACCTCAATGGCTCCTCCACAGAACATGGTAATTAGCCCTCTTCACAAGAAATGAAAAAAGAAGGGGGTCCCTTTTAAGGGTCAAACCAGAAGCACCATTCAGCATGCACACTGTCATTTATCACCAAAAGAGGTTAGTTCCAAGAAAAGTGCTGGGTTTGGATGAAAGGATGATGGGCTTCCCTACTGGGTTGCCTGGACCCTGCTGGGCTGCCTGGATACTGGAAATCACAGTCATGGGTGAGAGGAGGATTTAGCCACTTTGGGATAGAAGAGTTCAACCACATCATCAGCCCCACATTTGATTCAACTGTTCCAAGGAAGAGAGGATTTACAGCCATAAGTCCACATCTTCCATTCAACAAGGAAGACACAAGCAATAAAGGAAGGGCCCCCCATTGCCAATAACCCTGGAAAATGTGTGTGAAAAAAAACAAAAAAACTCTTATAGAGGAGATTACTTAAAGTGCTATAAGATTAAAATCGATTTGATAAGCATGACAAGCCTAGCAAAGGAACACAATCTATTGAGGATATAAGGTTTAATCCCAACCTGAGTCTGCAAAACAAATAACACAGTTTATCTTCCCGCCCTCTATCCAGCATACTTTATTATTCATTTGTCTTCTAGGTGGTTCACAGCAACGAAATCAAGCCCTTGTTCCCAGAGGTTATGATGGCGTCAGAGAGCAGGGATGCTGTTTGCTGGCTGTCATGACCAGAGAAGAGAGGATAATAGGCTGTGCTCTCTCACCCCTCTTCCTGGGCCCAGTCAGGCCTGTTTGTAAGTTGTGTGTACAAAGCTTATTTGGGATGCAGCATCTGCTGCAGGCCCGGGGAAACCAGAGACCTTTAAGACACAGAGAGCCTTTATCCAGCAGTTCCTCTTCAGCAGGGGGAACGCTGAAAGACCAGAGGAACTTTTGACCTTAGCCTGACTGTCTAAATGGACTGTCTTTTTTGACTTCTCAGTCAAATATCTGGTCAACTGCATCTGACACTCAGAGATTAAAAACTGTAAAAATAAAGTTGAAATTGCTATTAAAGGGGACTCTGAATTTCAGCTGTAAATTTGTTACTCCTATGTGTCACGGTGGTCTACTGCTGTCTCCCATAGCTGGAAAAGATGGAATAAATGACTGATATGATATTAGATGCAGGGACAGTGAAACCTTAAGGTTTCGGGAATTCATGCCCCTGGTTTTTGTTCTCCGATATGTAGATCTAGGAATAAACTATTCATATTCATAAATACGGAGTGGGCTGCTCTGTTCCATAAGATGTGAATTCATAAACTGAGTGATATTGTTCCATTTAAAATACTGATCATATTCACGCTCCATAGTGCTTTGACAACCTCCAATTTGGGCCCATATTCATCACAGTGTTTACGGACGAGTCTATGGGAAAAACAGCTGAAGATGTGTCAGTGCATGCCCTGTGCTAAAGAGCAGGTGTGAGTCTCTCCTGTGTATTGTAGAAGGGGCTGTATATGGGGGGCTGCAGAGGGATGTCCTCATTCATGCTGCTAACTAACGAGTCCCCCAGGCCCAGACTGGAACCAGCAGTGCAGCAGACTGACAGCATTACCATGACAAAGGTCTGTGGTCGGATGCAGTATGATAAAGGCATGGTAGAGATAAAAGACACCCCCTTATTTCACACACTCTCACTGGGGGCCAAAGTAAAGCTCTCCAAAGTGTCCAAACCTTCACAACGCAACAAGAAATGCCTGTGCATCTTACACATAAATCCCAAAATAGTTGCTTCATTCAAATGGAGAAAAAATGTATCTTGACAAATGTAAGAACAACCTTTAACACTGAACAAGACATTTGTCAATCGTTCTCCGATTGAAAAATGTTTCGGTCAAATCTCATCCATAGACATTGATTATTAAGTTCCCTCAAAGGTCATGCAGGTTCAATCACAGATCGTATTTTGTCACTGGGCTTTTTTTAACCATACAATCAATTAATGGCTCAAACACACAATCAGGACAATGGAACACAGTTACTTCAATGGACCATATAACTAAATCAACCAAAACCAATTTATAACAATAAAAACATCAAAGACACTTAATCCTTTTGTGTAATGAATTCACAGAGCCTTGGAGAAGGTTCAGTAACTCACTACGGATATTCAAATAATTTAGTATCTCACCATCTTAGTGTGCTACTGAGCAGTATCATGTTAATGCTTTGTGCTAGTCGGCTTTCAGTAAGTGCTGCACAATAAATTATCCTCAATGAAAATGTTCCTTATCTAGACGCTGAATTAATTCTCTCAATGTCGAGGCATAAAAACCCACAACATAATACAACATGCTATTGTTCAACTATCCTATCCAATAAATATACTGTATATAGTAAGCATTAGCATGTTCAATAAGCAGATTGGAATTTTTGTTATAATACAAACATTTCTCTGAGGCAGAGCTGCTCTGGAGGCAGAAATAATCTAATTGGTTGAGTTAAACCTCAATGGGCGGAGCCAAAGAACCACAGTTTTGGGATGACATCTTCGGAGTTAAACATCTTGTTTAACTCCTTGGAACGCCCATATTCAAAATAATTTGTTTTTAGGAATTTAAAATCAACCATAAACAAAGAGCAGCAGTCATTACTCACTGTTTGTAAGTAGACTTGCATTACTGTAAAAACAGCCCATAATTTTGATGTTTGTGTTGACACACAATTTGTGCTACCAAGTTGCAGTCCCATTGATCCTCCTTGTAATTACCACTAGGAGGAAAGTTTTTTCATAATAGGCAGGTTGTATTTACAGTAAATCCGGTATGACATGAACACAGCATTAGTAACTAGACTGAAACCCAGTGAAAAAAGCAATGGGCAAGAGGTAGCTAATATTATGAGGCCTACTGCTCTTGCTACTTACTGAAAAATGTGATCTAAATATATATATATATATATATATATACTAAATATATATATTATATATCTATATAGCCATATTTAGGCTAGCTACTTAGCCTAGCTGACCTTCCAAGTTCAAACTCGTCATACTAGCCTGTACCTAAGATACGTAACTAGCCCGCTGACTTTCCAAGATCATGAATGCCATGGTTATGAAGGAATTTAAAAAAAGCCACTGCTATTTAGGCTATGTTTTATTTATATTTTAACCACAGTTCCGTCTTTGCCATTCAAGTTTGTCAGTTAACTGGTGCTGTGTTTCTCTGGCTCCGCCCATTGAGATTTAACTTAACCAATGAGATTATTTCTGCCTCCAAAGCAGCTCTGCCTCTGAGAAATGTTTGTATAAATATTTGTATAAATGTTTGCGTAACTAAAACTCCAATCTGAGTTCAATAAATGCCTTGATGGTCAGATCTGGGCGCTCTGTCTGTAAAGATCCTGCTTTTCTTTTTTTTCTGCCCCTTTGCCTCATCCTCTCATCTGAGTCTAATGTCTTTTCAGTGTGTTCGCTCATGTGTGCAGAGGGCCTCCAGTGCCGAGCAGCTCTCCAGCCTGGCTGTCCAGGCCCGGCACAATGGAGCCCGATCCCCCAGCCCCTCTATCCCCCTCTGGTCTAAAGAAGTCTCCCTGCAGGACATGGAGGAGGACCACCTCAGTATCCGTCTGAATATGTCTGCCTCTGAAAACCTCCACAATTCCCTTGCTCTCTTTTTTATATGGTAGACTTAACTCAATGTTAGTATACTGACTCAAATGACTCATTGGTCCGTTTCATTCTTCTTTCTTGTTTTTCTTTGCCCTCTTGTTCTTCAGTATTGTCAGACTCTAAGATTAATTGACTTCTGTCATCTCGCTCTCCCCCCTTTTCCCTTTGCCAGTTTACTACTGTTAAAATAAGATGAAAC